>NW_007735021.1:67931-69264 GCF_000696425.1 Galeopterus variegatus
AGTGGGAGAGAAAAGCGATGTTTTGGGAAAGATGGAGAGTCAACAGAAGAATGTAGTATTTAAGAAGAAAAAATAAGGAAATGGAAATTACAGTTGGCTGAGGATGAATTTTTCCCAGATTGTTTTGGGCTTTGAAGATACGACCTGGTTATTTATTCTGAAGGAGTTTTTAAACTCTCTTCTTGCTTTATGTTTTAAATTGCTCTGAAGTTATTTGTCTGGTTTCTTCATTGCTCGAAGCTTTCTGGGGATTCTGGCTTTCTGACCCTCTGGTGACTGCATTTTTTCTTGCTGATCTGACAGAGAAAGGAGCCGGGTGGTCCCTGAGGCTCTGGTCTGTTGCTGGGATCTCCATCATGCTGCTCAGCACCTGTTTCATCGTGAGCTGCGTGGGTAGGTTCTTCACTGAGGTACCGTTTCTCCTGACCCCTTTCCCTCTCGCGTTCTGTGAGGATACCCCGGGCTGTGGGCTCGTACTTGGAATGCTGTGCTGTTTTGATTTCTCTTCCTCCTTTTCCTGCTCTTCCTCTACCTTTTCATACTTGACTTTTCTATATTTACTGTACTTGGTTTATGAGCATTTTCTGAATCATGACCTCACATAAGCCTGTGTGTTCATTTGTTTCTTTTTTTTTTTGGTGGCTGGCCAGGATGGGGATCTGAACCCGTGACCTTGGTCATCAGCACCATGTTCTAACCAACTAAGCTAACTGGTCAGCGCCTGTCTCTGTGTTAGTTGCAGCCTTCATCCAAGACACCATCTTCCAGTAGGGGTTCACTAGTGATCACGAGTTCTCTAGTCACAAAATCCCTCTACTAGGAGTGAAGCTATAATTACTTTTATAACTGTAATACATTAGATTACAGCCTTTAATTCATGTGGGAGTCTTTTCCAATATGAGAGGAAAAAGTATTTCAATGAAATAATGGAGATGTAAGGGAATAAAAGGTTTCTTTGTCCCATTTGCCTCCAACTACATATTTCAAGTTCATTGTGTGATAAGTCTCAAGGACCTTTTTGTTCCCTAATCTACACTTTGGTTCTCTATTCACTGATAAGGTGACTCAAAATCATCATTGAATAGTCCAGGAGTGAGTGAAGGTGATTTTCTATGTCAAAGGGGTCATGTCTGCAGTTTTCCTGAGATGTGAATAAACATTACAGTCATTAGTAAAACACGAATAATTATCACCAAAGTTAGAACCTGTTCTACCTTTCATGGTCAAATGCAGGAGAAAAGGGGTTTAAGAATAGTTATTTCATCAGTCAAAAAGAAACACAAATTCAGTACTCCAAAACATGGGCTAAGAGAAAAGTAAAAAGGCATGTCAG
>NW_007735021.1:70538-71487 GCF_000696425.1 Galeopterus variegatus
TCAAGGTTTAGCTCAAGATTGATATTCTAGTGTGTGTGTCTGTGTGTGCACACGTGTGTGTACACGTGTGTGTGTGTGCGTGTGTGTGTGTGTGTGTCTAATAGTCTCTGCTTGGATATCTTTAACATCTCTTTAGACTTACCTATTCATGTGGTTATCAGAGGTGGGAAACAGGGAGGTGGACAAGGGTTAGCGAGAAATTAGTTAAGGGTCACAAAGATTGCTTGTCTTGTAAACATGCGTATACTAATTATCCTAATTTGATCACCACATTTTGTATACGTGTTGATATTGAACTCTGTACCCTGCAAATATATATAATCAATTATGTTTCAATTTAAAAAAGCTTATCTGTCCATATTAGTCTCTAGATATGCCCCAAAACAATTACTCTTCAGACTTCTTGATCTCCATAAATGCTATCAACATACACACATGTGGTTTGCTGAAGCCAACCCTGGGAATTATTCATAACAATTCTCACAATTTTTACATTATCCTTATTCTCTATCAAACATATAACTTTTTTCTTTTCTGTTTAAGGCTCCCAATTAATAATACTTATTTTCCTTCCAAGTACCAGCTTTATTACTGGTAAAATTGTCTTAGGATGAGACTTTTCTCCCTCCAAATTCTGCCCTCCTGGCAACTTCATATGTGGGGAATTGGGAGAGTTGAATTCAGGATCATGGTCTGTTTCACAGCATGTCTAGTAAAAAAGAAAAAGCCAAAGAGAGGCAAAGTGCATGTCCATAATGGTCTTTATGGCCTTAATGCTTCCAAGTAAAAAAATGCAATATAAATAGATGTCACACTCTTGCTATTTCAAGAACTAATTAATTCACTTCTCTGCTTTCATGGAGAAACCTGTGAGAAGAGAGGGCAAATGCTTCTTTGTTTTTTTGTGAGATGTTGGAAATTTTTCTTTTTTGATATTTGGCGAGAGTAT
>NW_007735021.1:73317-74737 GCF_000696425.1 Galeopterus variegatus
CCTCATGTAACTCAGAAAAAGTCTGGGGATGCTGCCCGAGTACTTGGAAGTCATTTGGTTCCAGCTGCTACCTCATTTCTGCTGAACGGAATATTTGGAGTAAGAGTGAGCAGAACTGTGTTGAGATGGGGGCACATTTGGTGGTGATCAACACAGAAGCAGAGCAGGTACTTTTTTTCTTTATTTTTCATTAAACTATATTTTTTAATTGTGGAAAGGAGGCTTAACATAAAATTTACTATCAACCATTTTTAAGTGTACAGTTCAGTAGTGTTTACTATATTCACATTGCTGTGCAACAGATCTCTAGAACTTTTTCATCTTGCAAAACTGAAACTCTCTGCCCATTGAATAGTTACCCATTTCCCCACCCTGAAGGCCCTGGCAATCACTCTTCTATTTTCTGTTTCTGTGAGTTTGACTACTTTAGATATCTGGTTTAAGAGGAATCATATAGCTCTTTTTTGTGACTGGCTTATTTCATTTAGCATAATGTTCTCAAGGTTCATCTGTGTTGTAGCATGTGACAGGATTTTCCTCCTTTTTAAGGTTGAGTAATCTTCTATCATATGTATATCTCAAATTTTCTTTTTTTGTTTGATTTCTTTTCCCCCCCAGCTTTATTGAGGTATGATTGGCAGATAAAAATTGTATATATTTAAGGTGTGCAATGTGATGATTTGTTATACATTATATATTGAAAATGATTACCACAGTCAAGGAAATCAGCATATCCATTGCCTCATATGGTTACTCCCTTTTTTTTGGTAGTAAGAACACTTAAGATACCACATTTCCTTCCATTTGTTTGTCTATTTTCACTTAAGTTGCTTCTACTTCATGGCTACCGTGAATAATACAGCAATGAATATGGGGTTGCAAATATCTCTCTGAGATCCTGCTTTCAGTTCTTTTGGGTATAAACCCACAAATGAAATTGCTGGGTCATATGGTAATTTATTTTTAGTTTTTTGAGGAACCTCCATACTGTTTTCCACATTGGATGCACCTTTTATATTGTCACCAAGAGTGCACTAGGGTTTCATCTCTCCATATTCTTGCTGCATTGTTCTTTTCTGTTATTTATTTATCTATCTATCTATCATCTACCTATCTGTCTATCTATCTATCATCTATCATCTGTCTATCNGCTTCTTTGTTTTTTTGTGAGATGTTGGAAATTTTTCTTTTTTGATATTTGGCGAGAGTATGGTGAATGGGGATCTACCCTCCCTGACCTATGGTTGGTTGTTTGTTTTTTTTTAATTTTTAAAATTATATTGGAGTTCTTTGGTCAAACCATTGTGGAGGTGACTCTCCTGTGTAGGAAGCCAGAACTATCAGGTTAGATTTCCTCCCACCTTTTGGAGGTACTCATGCAATAACAACTAAAGTTTTAAATAATATCTTCCTAAAAGCA
>NW_007735021.1:76354-82571 GCF_000696425.1 Galeopterus variegatus
TCTATCATCTATCTATCTATCATTTGTTTATTTATTTATTTATTGGACAGTGGCAATACTGAGTGTGAGGTGATATCTCGTTGTGGTTTTAATTTACATTCCCTTAATAATTAGTGATGTTGACATCTTTTCATATGCTTGCTGGCCATTTGCATATCTTCACTGAGAAATTTCCCTTCAAATTCTTTTCCCACTTTTTAATTGGGTTATTTGTTCTTTTGTTGATTTGTAGGTGTTCTTTATATATTCTAGATATTAACTCCTTATCAGATACATGATTTGCAAATATTTTCTCCCATTCTATGGGCTGCTTTTTCACTAGTTGATTGTCTTCTTTGCTCTGCAGATTTTCAGTTTGATGTAATATCATTTGTCTATTTTTGCTTTTGTTTCCTTTGCATTTGGTGTCATATCAAAGAATACATTGCCAATTCTAATGTCATGAAGTATTTTCATTATGTTTTCTTCTAGCAGTTTTATAGTTTTAGGTCTTATGTTTAGGTCTTTGAAACATTGAGTTAATTTCTATGTATGGTGTAAGGTAAGGGTCCAACTTTATTCTTTTGCATGGAGGTATCCAGTATTCTTAGCACCATTTGTTGAGGCGATTGTCCTTTCCCCATTGTGTAGTCTTGGTACCTTGTCAAATATCATTTGATTATGTATGTGCTTATTTCTGTACACTCTATCCTGTTCCATTGGTCTGTGTGTCTCCCTTTATGCCAGTACCATACTGTTTTGATTACTGTAGCTTTGGAATATGTTTTAAAATCAGTAAATGTGAGGCTTCTAACTTTGGTCTTCAATTTAAACATTGTTTTAGCTATTAGGGGCCTTTTGAGATCCCATATAAAGTTTAGGATTTTTTTTATTTTGGCAAAAAGTAGCATTAGGATTTTGATAGGGAGTACGTTGTATCTGTAGATTGCTTTGGATCATATGAAGATTTTAAATATATAAAATCTACCAATTCACAAACCTGGATTTGTGTCTTCTTTGATTTCCTTCACCAATGTTTTGTAGCATTCAGGGTAAAATCTCTCACCTCCTTGGTTTAGTTTAGTCCTCGGTATTTTATTTTTTTGATTTTATTATAAATGAGGTTATTTTCTTAATTTTTTCTTCAGATTATTATTAGTGCACAGAAATGCTGCAGAGTGTTTTATGTTGATTTTGTATCCTGCAACTTTGCTGAATTTGTTTATTAGTTCCAACACTGTTTTGTTGAGTCTTTAGGGTTCTCTACATATAAAATCAAGTTTTCCATGAACAGAAACAATTTTATTTCTTTCTTTGTGATTTGGATGATTTTGATTTTGTTTTCTTACCTAATTGCTCTGCTAGGACTTCCAGTACTATGTTGAAAAGAAGTGATGAGAGTGGGCATCCTTGCCTTGTTTCATCACTGAATTAGCTGTGTGCTTTTTATATATGAGGGGTCTTTAAAAAGTTCATGGAAAGATTCACGTTACCTTTTAATTCCATTTTTTTCATAAAGTTTTTGGCCTTCATTATGTTGAGATACTTCTGTTTCTTGTTTTTATCATGAGTGTTTTTTATTATTATTATTTTTTTCCTTTTTGTCTTTTTTTCGTGACCAGCAATGGATTGCAACCCTCAGTGTCATGCCCGTACCGGACCGGGACCGGCAATGGGATCGCAACCCTCGATGTTGCGCCCGCACCTCGCTCAGCCAGTGAGCGGCTGGTCTGTACGTGGGATCCGAACCCTCGGCGGGAGCGCCATCACGCTCCCAAGTGGCACACTGTAGCAGTGCGCCACCGGGCCGGCCCTCATGAGTGTTTTTTAAATCATCATTTATTTATTTATTTATTGGATCATAGTTGATGTATATATCTGTGGGGTGCACTGAATATCAATACCTTGTGCAATATGTGATGTTCAAATCAGGACAGTTTGTATATTCAACATTACACAATGTACTCAATTTTCACGACCCTTTATTAAGTCTTCCCTTACCTCCTTTCCTCTTCCTCTTTCCCATCTCTGGTAATCTCAGTTCTGTTCTCATCTTTTGAAAGTTCAAGGTATTATTGTGATTGTTGTATCCTTCTTGCTTGCTTGTTTGCTTGATTTATTTACTTGTTTTTAGCTTCCACTCATATGTGAGAATGTGCTGTATTCGTATAACTTCGTATAATGTATGCTATACGAAGTTATTACGGGGCATGTTTCTCAATTTCCTCTTTTGTTTCCCCTGTGTCTTGAAATCATTGGAATTGTAGTTCAAACTGTGACTTCTTCTTTGAGGAGCACTTAATGTTGGAAGTCTCTTGTTCTTAACACAGTGTAAAGCAGTTTGTCTCTGAGTTCAGGCCTCTTTGCATGAAGCCAGGTCTCTGGCTAAATCTTCAGGGAGAGAGACACGGGCAGTTTCTGGACCTTCTGAACACAAGGAGGCCACATAATGGTGGGAGAAGGTGAACGTCAAGGTAGAGGTGAGTATGCCTCTTCTCAGTTCCAGAGAGGGAAGCAGAAGCGTGTGCTGAGATAGTCCGTGTCCTCAGGTAGAGAGTGGACAGGCTGAGGAGACAGGTAGAGGAGACCCAGGAATCTGACACAAAGAATAATGCACTTAAAAGAACAAGAAACCAAATATTAATACAGGGAAATGAGAAGTGGGAGAGAAAAGCGATGTTTTGGGAAAGATGGAGAGTCAACAGAAGAATGTAGTATTTAAGAAGAAAAAATAAGGAAATGGAAATTACAGTTGGCTGAGGATGAATTTTTCCCAGATTGTTTTGGGCTTTGAAGATACGACCTGGTTATTTATTCTGAAGGAGTTTTTAAACTCTCTTCTTGCTTTATGTTTTAAATTGCTCTGAAGTTATTTGTCTGGTTTCTTCATTGCTCGAAGCTTTCTGGGGATTCTGGCTTTCTGACCCTCTGGTGACTGCATTTTTTCTTGCTGATCTGACAGAGAAAGGAGCCGGGTGGTCCCTGAGGCTCTGGTCTGTTGCTGGGATCTCCATCATGCTGCTCAGCACCTGTTTCATCGTGAGCTGCGTGGGTAGGTTCTTCACTGAGGTACCGTTTCTCCTGACCCCTTTCCCTCTCGCGTTCATTTTTTTTTCACTCTATTAATTGTTTCTTTTGCTGTGTAGAAACTTTTTAGTTTGATATAATTCCATTTGTTTATTTTTCCTTTGGTTGCCTGTGCTTTTGGGGTAGTATTCATAAAGTCTTTGCCCAGTCCTACTTCTTCAAGTTTTCCCCGTATGTTTTATAGGAGTTTCCTAGTTTCAGGTCTTCTACATGAGTCTTTAAACCATTTTGAGTTGATTTTGGTATATGGTGAGAGGTACAGGTCTAGTTTCATTCTTCTATAAGTGGATGTCCAGTTTTCCCAGCACTGT
Organism: Galeopterus variegatus; assembly: GCF_000696425.1. Classification (NCBI taxonomy): domain Eukaryota; kingdom Metazoa; phylum Chordata; class Mammalia; order Dermoptera; family Cynocephalidae; genus Galeopterus; species Galeopterus variegatus. Next base: position 79,732 of record NW_007735021.1, read on the forward strand.
TTATTGGAGAGGCAGTCTTTTTCCCAATGTATGTTCTTGGAGTCTTTGTTGAAGATCAGTTGGCTGTTAAATATGTAGGCTGATTTCTGGGTTCTCTATTCTATTCCATTTGTCCGAGTGTCTTTTCTTATGCCAGTACCATGTTGCTTTGGTTACTATAGCTTTATAGTATAATTTGAAGTCAGGTAGTGTTATGCCTCCAGCTTTATTCATTTCTTTGCTCAGAATTGCTTTGGGTATTTGGGATCTTTTTTCTTTTTGATATGAATGTTAGGATTGTTTTTTTTTTTTTCCTGCTGTGGTTTTTATTACAAAAAAAACATTGAATTTTGTCAAGTGCTTTCTCTGCATCAATTAAAATAATCATGTTTTTTGTTTTTCATCCTATTAATGTGATTTATTGTGTTGATTGATTTTCATCAAACAATCCTTCCATTCCAGGAAGAAATTCCACTTTGATATTGTGTATAATCCTTTTATATTTTTGAATTCATTTTTCTAGTATTTTTCTGGATATTTTGCATCAGTATTCATCAAGGATACTGGTCTGTAGTTTTCTTTTATAGTAGTATCTTTGTTTGGCTTTGGTATCAGGAAAATGATGGCCTCATAAAATGTATTTAAAAATTTTCCCTCTTCTTCAATTTTTTGATAATGTTTCAGGAAGATTGGAGTTAATTCTTCTTTAAATGTATGGTAGAATTTACCAGTAAAGCTTTCTGATACTGGGCTTTTCTTTCCTGGAAGGTTTTTGATTACTGATTCAATTTCCTTATTAGTTATTTATACATTCAGATTTTTATTTCTTTATGATTTAGCCTTGGTATGCAGTATGTTTCTAGGGTTTTATCCATTTCTTCTAAGTACTCTAATTTGTTGGTGTATAATTGTAGTCTCTTATAATCCATTTTATTTCTATGGCACCAGTTGTAATATCTCCTATTTCACATTTGATTTTAGTCATTTGAATTTTCTCTCATTTTCTTAGTAATCTGGCAAGTGTTTGTCAATGTCTCCTACTATTATTTTGCTCCTGTCTCTTTCTCCCCTCACTTCTCTCAATGCTTGCATTACATATTTAGGTGCTCTGATATTGTGCATGTATATATTTATAATCATTACATCTCCTTTCTTTCACTCTTGTGATAGTTTTTTATTTAAACTCTCTTTAGTCTGATATAAGTATGGCCACCTATGCTGTTTCTTGGTTAACATTTGCATAAAATATCTTTTCCCATCCTTTCACTTTCAGCCTTTGTGAGTCTTTAGATCTAAAGTGAGGCTTTTGTATATGGCATATAGTTAGAGCTTGGGTTTTTGTTTCTGTTTCTGTTTTTGTTTTTTTTTTGATATTCATCTAATCTTTGTCTTTTGATATGTGAGTTTAATCCATTTACATTTAATATACTTATTGATAGAGAAGGCCTTATTATTGACATTTGGTTCATTGTTTTCTGTATATCTAGTGTGTATTTTGTCCCTCTTTTCCTTTTTTGCTGCCTTACTATGTGTTTCATTGATTTTCTGTAATGGTATGTTTTTATTCCTTTCTTATTTTCTTTTGTATCTTATATGAATATTTCTTTGAGGTTATCCTGGGTATTACATAAAACATATTAAAGATATATTTTAAGATAATAAAAACTTAATTTGAATTGCAAACAAAAACTCTGAACCTTTTTCATTTCTCTGCCCCCCCCAGTTTATGTTACTGATGTCACAAATTGCATCATTTTATATTGTATATCGATTAACACATATTTTATACTTATTATTGTACTTTTGTCTTTTAGATTCTATACAGAATTAAAAGTTATTTATGCACTAACATCACAGTATTACAGAATTCTATATTTGTCTATATGTTTACTTTTACCAGAGACCTTCCATATACTTTTGTAATTTTGTTTATCATTGTTTTATTTCATCTTAGTGGACTCCTTGTAGCATTTATTTTTTAGCTCTAGTAATCTAGTGGTGATAAACTCCCTCATCTTTTGTTTACCTGGGAAAATTTTTTTCTTCCTGGTACTTTGAATATATCATCACACTCCCTTCTTGGATGCAAGGTTTCTGCTGAGAATTCTGTTGACAATTATTGGAGCTCTCTTGTACATGATAAGCACTTTTCTCTTGCTGCTCTCAAGATTGTTTCTTTGTGATTTTGACAGTTTGGTTATATGTGTCTCAGTGGGGGTCTCTTCAGATTTATCCTGGTTGGAGTTGAACTTGTTGAATTTGTACAACCATTGTACAGCCATTTGGCTCCTCTAATTTGGGAAATTTTTGGCCATTATTTATTTAAATACACTCTCTCCCCCTTTTTCTCTTAATTCTCCTTCTAGAGTTCTCATGATATGTATATTTGTTCTCTTGATGGTGTCTTATAAATTCCTTATGCTCTTTCCAATTTTTTCATTATTTTTGTTTTCTCCTCTGAATTGATAATTTCAAATGACTTGTCTTCAGGTTTACTGATTATTTCTTCTGTTTGATCAAGTCTTTTGTTGAATGAATTTTTCTTTTCTTTTTTTTTTTTTTCCTTTTTGTCTTTTTTCATGTCTGGCAATGGATCACAACCCTCAGTGTCGCGCCCATACCGGACTGGGACCGGCAACGGGATCGCAACCCTCGGTATTGCACCCACACCTCGTTCAGCCAGTGAGCGGGAACCGGTCTGTATGTGGGATCCGAACCCTCGGCGGGAGCGCCGCCACACTCCCAAGCGGCGCACTATAGCAGTGCGCCACCAGGCCGGCCCCTGAATGAATTTTTCAATCCAGTTATTGTATTCTTTAACCCAGAGTTTCTTTTATATATTTTATATTTATATATTTTTT
>NW_007735021.1:83582-84121 GCF_000696425.1 Galeopterus variegatus
GCCCTGTTTTCTTTTTCAGGAGCTTGTAGTCACTTACTCTCCTGGGTGTTTATCTGCAGTAGTAGAGCTTCTCTGGAGCTGTAACATTAAGCCATGCTTGCCTTTGTTCTTAGCAGCCACCTAGCATATGTCATATTCCTGTTAGCACTCAAATTAGGTGAGACAAAAATCAGTCCATAAGGCAGCTTCCTAAAAAGCCATAAATTTGATGTTTTACTCTTCTTTTTCCCTCCCAAGAGAGATGCTCAGAGTTGTCAGTTTTCCTCTATTGCTTTTTGCAGTGCCCAGTAGGGAAAGAAGCTATCATGGGTAAATACAATTGACTTTCTTACCTGCTTTGATGCCAGTTTTCTTGGTTTTACACTTGCCTATGGTGCTGTAACCTCTTAACTGTTTCATGTAGTTCACAGAGGCAGTTTGGTCCATATGTCATCACTAAGTTAGTGTCATCATGGGAGCTCTAGGACATGAGGCTTCTTATTCTGCCAGCTTGCTAACATCAGTGGAGCAGGTACTTTTAAAAACAGAAATCAATGCCA
>NW_007735022.1:0-3475 GCF_000696425.1 Galeopterus variegatus
ACAGGAAGAAATAAAAAGATGCATTTCTCACTCAGTAAAGGAGCTCTGCAGGGAGAAATGTCCAGAAAAAGACAGCAGCAAGCGGTTCTGTAAGTACAAGAGTAATGAAAATAAATACAGCTTACAAGCCTAATGAAGAACATTTCAGAGCAGGTTGAGACCTTAACTGATATAAATGAGGATCATTATCTTCCCTGGGCTCTCCTGTTCAGTGTAGGACAAGAACCATGCAAATAGAAGGAGATGACCAAGGCTATAATGGTAGAATTATAACCCCACACCAGATCCAGGTCTCCTAATAAGAAGAACCATTTTCATCTCCAGTCTCAAAGCCACTTGAGGGCCAGAACACCATCAATACAGATGACACTAGCTGTCCTCATCCAAGGATAAATAATGTTTTAAGAACCACCCACACCTCTTCTTTCCCGTTATGCATAAATACTATCATAAGGCCTGGAAGCTGAAGATGATTCTGGATATGATTCTCAGGCTGAGACCAATCACACTATTTATTATTATAAAGTACCTACTATGTGCTAGGCATTGCACTAAGTACTTCACATGCATTATTTCATTTGATCCCATGCATAGGTCTAGGAGGTAGGTACTATCAATGCTTCCATTTTAAAGATAAGGGTAACTGATACTCAGAGAGGTTGAGAAACTTGCCCAAGGTCAAACAGCAAGTAGCAGGTCAGGGATTAAAACAGAAAACTAGCTTTGATAGGCTGTTTTTAGGGTCAACTCTAAAAACATAAATGAAAATGAGCAGCCATATCAGAGCATACAGGAAAGGAAGAATAACTGTATGCAGAGAAAGGACCTGTCCAAGGGCCCAGAGGCAGAAAAGAGCTTGGGAGGTATGAAGACCTTTTGTGTGTCTGTTGCTAGCTAACACTTGGCTCCAAAACTGTGGCTGAAGACAATAACACTCACTTGTTTGCTCATGGTTTTGCAGTTTGGGCAGGACTCATCAAGACCATGCATCTCTGCTCCATGTGCCGTCCATCAAGACAGCCCAACTGGAGCTGGGGGAACCCCTTCTAAGACGGCTCATTCACATGGCAGGAAAGTAGATGCTGGCTGTCGACCAGGAGCTCAGCTCAGGCTGTCAGCCAGGACCTTATTCTGCTTCACTTGGCCTCTCCATGTGGTTGCTTGGGCTTCTTCCAGCATGGCCACTAAGGTCTCAGAGGAAAGAGGTGGAAGCTACTAGTCCTTGTAAAGTCAAGGCCCAGAACTGACATGGGGTTACCTCCACCATATTCTATTGGTCAACTCAGTCGTAAGCCCAGCACTGATTCAGGAAGAAATGACAAAGAGTAAAAACAGCCAGTGTGGGGGAAGCATAGTTGACTAGGGATGGAGGGGCAAAGGAGGGAAGGACCCTGGGACGTGGCGATGGGAGAGAGATTTTACAAGGCTTTTTTAACTATGTGAAGAAGTTTGGATTTCACTCTAAGTGCAATGAGAAACCTTTACTTCTTTTTTCACCCTTGCTGTTACTCAACTGTAGTAGAAGATAAAGAAAAGCAGGTACTCAAGGAATTTCATCTTAAGTTCACAGAACAAACCTGCAGGTATGTAAGATGCATCTAATTCAGGCATTTAATGAATAGAAGGCATTAGCACACTGTCATCTTCAAATATAAGCTCCCCCAAAACATCACCTGTTGCTGTGACCTGTATAATATACCAGGTTTCCATGACACAGGAACAGTGCCGACATACCTCTCCAGGTCCCGTGGCAGGTGCTGCCACACCACTTTCACACGGGGAACTGGCTGCTGCTTGTATTCTTGCCTACCCACCACCTTCACGTACCTTACACTCCTAAAAACCAAAAGCCAACACCCTTCAGCTTGTCAATCATCAGTCAATCTGTCTGTATATAAATATCCCTTTGATGTCAGGGAGATCAGCTGTGCCAGTGCAATGGAACCACCAAATCCATTGACTCCCCAGTGTTTGGTGCCTTTGTGCTTGGAGAACTGGGCTCTTGGTACCAGTTAGGGTCATTAGATGAGAGAGAATGGAGGAGAAATAATGTTCCTCCATCAATAGGGGCCAGAACTTCTCTGTACACCAATGGGTATAAATTTTATGACACACTGGAGATTGAAATGAGGCTACTATATACATTTTAGATACTTTCTGTGCTGAAGATAACTTAGGCACACCCCAAGTGTAGTGAGAGGAATTATCCATAAATAGGTCTTTTCAGTACAATTTAGTAAGTATAGTGATAGGTACATTCAAATCATACCATGAGATCACAGAAGTGGAAATGGTGGGTGGGAGAGACATCCTAGAGGAGGTGATTTGGGGCCTGAATTTAAAAGGACTAGGAGTCAGGAAAAGTATTACAGGCAGCAAGAACAGTGGGAAAAGGGCTCATTCATGGGAGGCATCAGATACGTGTGTGTTTTGAGGTAGAGGGAAACATTACTAGACTACGACTTTAACACAAGTTATGGCAAGGGATGGAGAGAAAAGCCGTGGGTGCATCACAGAGGGCTGTGTATGCTCTGTGAAGGAACTTAGCATTTATTTTGTTACTATCAGTGATTTTTAAAGAGGAGAATGACTTCGTCAGATTTAAGTTTTAGATAAATTATTCTGGTAAAAATACAAAGAAGACAATACGGGGGCAAGATTGAAGGTAGGAGACCAAAAGGAAGTCCTAACCCAACTTAAAAGAGAAATCGTGACAAATCTATGGCAATGGTAGTGAGAATGGAAAATAAGATACAGATCGAGAAACACTGATGAGGCTGAGTTATCGGGATTTGGCAATTGATTTGATATAAGAAGAGAAGGAGAAACTTAGGAGACTCCCAGGACTTGGAAAAATAAACAAAGAATGAGAAAACACCAGGAAGATGATGACTCTAGACTAATATGTTGAATTTGAGGTATCCAGTAGCATTTCAAATTGGAAATGGCCAGCATTTATTCAGGTATTTGAGTTAAAGGTGGAAAGTAAACATTAAGGCTAGAAAAATAGTGATGTATGTTCTCATCACATAGGAGACAAACAATGCACATGGCTGAGATTTTCTAGATTAGGAAGACTAGTGAAAATACAGTGCAAGCCTGGAGCTCATCAATTTTCAAGGGAAGCCAAAAGGAGAAATGGTCATAGATGAAGGGAAAGAATCAGGAAAACGTGGTGCCATAAAAACCAAGGAATCTGAGATTCAAGAAAGATGGGTGAATTAAACATGCCCACAAAGTCTAGTCACCTAATTAATAATGTAAAGGTCTCCATTGGGTTTAAGACCTAAAGGAAGCAGAAACGAGATTGTAAAGTTGAATAGCAAGTAGGACGTGCAGATGCTAAGACAAAACAGCACAGCACAGACTTACAGGCGAGAGCCACCCCCAGCCCATGACCCAACTCTTTTCTCTTCCTACCACTAGCCCTGTTGTACGCCACAACGGACTGACACGTGTGGACACCCAAGCCTGC
>NW_007735022.1:3772-23678 GCF_000696425.1 Galeopterus variegatus
TCCTACCACTAGCCCTGTTGTACGCCACAACGGACTGACACGTGTGGACACCCAAGCCTGCGTGCCCAGACTCTGTTCACATCCCTCTGTAAACAGCTGCTTCTTGGCTACACCCTGGGCCTAGAGATATATAATACAGTGGGTTAATGCATCTTTGGGAGAAAGGAGTCTGGGAAAAGGCTCACACAGGACCTATAAACAGACTCATGGCAATCCGTGCAAGGAGTTCTGGGGTCCTGGATACTCACAGCATAGCTCTAGAATGGGAAATGCTGGCTATGGGTGGGCATATCCCCTTCACACACCCATTGCTCTATCTGGAGGAGACCAGGCAGCAGAGGCCAGAATGATGTTCTCTAAAGTACAGGGTATGCGGTGGGAGCCCCTCTTACCCAAGTCTAGAAGAGACACTATAAAGAAGCATCTATTTTCTTGATGAAACACAAAAAAGTTAAGGTTACTGTCTGAGACTGAAGTTGGATGGGGATCCCCAAGAGAAACCAATGCCACCTTTCAGGTTTTATTCTTGGGAATAAAAAATTCTTGGGAATAAAATTAAACTCTTGGGAAACATAGTATCCAAGAAGTTTGCCAGGAGAATTTGTTTCTTCGCCTGAAGTAGAAGCACACACCAGTCAAGCAAAGGTTGACTGGAATCCCTGAGGCACTGAAACTTGCAGGCATTTGCTTGGCAGATATTTTTTCTACTCATTGCCAACTTGAAAGTCCCATAAAGTTTGCTTTGTGCCAAAAGCATGAACTGGAAGAGAATTTAAAAGCATCACAAAATCCACTTCAAAGCCAGAGGGCTATTGAAACTGATTTCGTCTCAGGAGTCCCCAGCAGTGCTGAAAGCAGGTGTCACCTTTAGGAAGAGATCTGTTCATCATGAAGGCTGCAGGGCTCCTGACTTAAAGACAAGTCTGAGTTCAAATGGCATTGATGGCCAGCAGAAACAGAGGCCAACAGAAGGTAGAACGTCCAGAAAGCATTAAAGAAAATCTTAAAACAATAACTTTCTTTCTGGGAAAATGAAATGCTTTAAAAAGGCAAAGATGACATAAATTAAATAATGAGTGATGACCAAACACAAATTATACAATTTTTTGAAATATTTTTATACATTTGTAAAATTTTTATAATGTAACTTTAAGGGTATTTTAACTTATCTTCCTGCATATTATACCTGCACATTGACCAAATGATGCTTTTTTAAATATTAGAATTCTAAAGACCTTTTCTACCATTAATTTCCTATAATGGCTGCTGAAATCTTATTATCTGCATTTTATTGCTATGAAAACTAAAATATAAAGCAGTTAAGTGACTATCCAGTGAACACGTGGCAGAATTAAAAATAGCACCCAATATTTTATCCTACCTATTAAATCATACTTCTTGCCAACCTGGAGGTGCTGCTTTCCACACTAATCTACTTTCGATTGATTCAGGGCTCTAGAAGTCCTGAATGCTGGCCTGTTATGAGTCAGCACCTAACTCCATATTAGATGCTGTTAAGTAACTTCATTAGAAGAATAAGAGGGATGAAAATGAAACTTTTTGAAGAAATAAGACTACTTTCTAAATTTTTGAGGACAGAATAACATGACATGTCATCCAGTGTGCCATGTATCAATAAAAGGAAGTCCTGGTTTAGAAAAGAGATGGTTAGGAAAATGTTCAAGAAGGATTTAGATAAATTCATGAGTAACGCATTGTAATATATGGCCTTATATAAAATATCTGTGTTGTCTGAACCCCATTCACTAATTTACCCTCTCCTGTAGCGANATGTGTATTGTATCTAAACTAAACTACAAAAGTAGCTTTTTACCATTGCATGCAAATGATGTCTGGAAAATAGCCTAGTTTACAAAATTGCACAGCTGTGGGCAGTCTGGCTTCCAAAATTCAGGATGCATTTTGATAGTATGTGTCAAACCTATAAAAGGGTTAATTTTGAAAACAGCCACTTTCATATTCAGATGGAGACAGAGCACCATCATCAATGTTTAATCAGTCAATAGGCATTTATTCCTAGGATATAAAGTTTACATCCCCTTCCATCCTAAGCAAGTGGAGGAACAAGGAAGGGGATCTGTCAAAAGCTAAATTACTTCTTGTTAGCTTTGCCCCTGTCATTTCAGTTCAGCTTAGTGTATGTTAATCTTTTTTATGGCTTAAATAAAGCCACAGAAAGTGATTATACTTTAACCCTCTTGTGAATTTCTCAAACACTTTAATCTAAACCCAACAATTTCCACCAGCTCTGGGATGAGCTGTCAGATCTCTGTCTCCTAACATAATCAGATAATTGGCCAGTTTTGTAGGTTCCATTCCTTTATCAATTCTGTAAAACCACGAAGTTCTAGATTTCTCAAACCCTCTCTTTCTGCAGCAGCTCTGCTCCCTGTTTCAATTTCTACGTCTAAGAAGCCATGTGGTAGAGTTCAGAGTATGGGCTTTAGGTACAAATAGATCATGTTGAAGTTCCAATTCCATGGAATTGCCTGTATGAGAACCTAAACAATATGCTAACCTCTCTAAGACTCCATTTCTTTATCTGTAAAATGGTTATACTAGTGCTTGTTTCCTAAAGTTTCTGTGAAGATTAAATGAAATAACATAGATGAAGTGCCTGCCACATAAAGCCACTTAATTCATGCCCATGTCCTTTCTCCACCCTCAGATGGGACCACTTGTTCTCTCTGCATTTAGAGTGATGTTTTGTGAGTGTTGTTATTTTATTTCCCAGACTCTGGCTTATTAATTCACATGGTCAAAGCATAGTGCAGAAAAGGCAAATTTGTGTCTTTCTGTTTCTGAAAAGACTAATTAGTAAAAAGAACAAAAAATAAGGTCCTGCAAACAAATGTGTTTAATTGATCACCAGGAAGCAATATTGTTATTACTTTGATAAATTATTTTTATATTATTATTTATTATTATATAAGTTTGATTACTATCATTACTGGGGTGGGAGTGGGGGGTGGTCTGTAAAAGTCCACACCCTCCTGACAGGATAAATAAGGCGGAAAAAGGCACATTGCCTACGTGTGTGCTATTTTCCATCGTATCTATCACCTACTTTTTCTTAGTAAAGAAAGAAGTGACCTGGAAGCCTTCTCCTTAACAAGTTCTCACTGTGCCATCAGGATTTCCCTATTCATGCCTACAGTATCAAAGGCTGCAAAAGGGAGGGTCTCCAGGCCTCCTGTGCATTCAGTGACAACCACCTATTATGTGCAGAGAGCCTCCCGGTAGAATATAGAGAGCTGCCGCCATTGTGCTTAAGTTCCTAGGTCAACGCTAGGCAGTTTAAGGTAATCCACAGCCAAAATTCTCATTATAGCAATTTCTTGCTTTATTAATATTATTTTTAATTGAAAAATCATAATTGCTTACATTTATGGGTACAATGTGGCGTTTTGATATATATATATATAATGTGAAATTCAAGCTAATTAACATATCCTTCCCCTCAATTACTTATCATTTTTTGTAGGGAGATATTTGAAATTTACTCCCTTTTATATTAAAATTTACAAGGGTACTTCAAAATATTTGTGGAAAAATAGAATTAAAAGATAATATGAATCTTTCCATAAACCCCTTGTACAATTTCTGTTTAGTCCAGGGCTATGTGGGCAGCCATTAGAATGCAGCATAAAATCAGTAGATACTAATGAATAACGAATAAATCTCACTCCCAAAGTAGGCCATCCAATGGGAAGTCTAACATGATTTCACAATCCAAACCATTGTTCACATACTTGTTCTGCTTCTTGCTATCTGTATATCCTATCTTTCTGTTCACAGGCTGCTAAACCACTCGGCAAACCTATTACATGCAACAAGTTCAACCTGCCGCTTTCATCTAACCTAGACTTTGCATCACAATAAAAAATCTTCTTGTATTAAAAAACTAGAATGTGGACTCTGAATGCTCAGTAATTCTCATGTCATTAGGGTCCCACAAAGTTGTCCATTGAGCATACTCGTGACATGAAATCAAGCCTGTCGAAGTGGAGTGGCATTGATTTTATTTGTGATGGGCCCTCCTGAGAGGTGCAAAGACTGGACATTGTGTAGCCAATGACTATTCACCATGACAGAGAGAGCAATATCACATTTCCTTATTCTTCCTGAAAGCAACTTAAGTCGAATTCTAAGCTCCACTCACCTGATAAGTAGAAAAGTCAAATTCAACCATTATTGCAGCTCCCCCCTCCCAGGTCACACAAAGGTCTCTGAATAGTAAGCAGCAGTAAACATGAGAGAGACCCCACTGGTCATGAGACACTGGGGTACACAGAATACCACCAGGGTTTCCGTTATCCCAGCACTAAAGGATATGGCAGTTCGTCTGCTTCTGCTCTATTCATGGGGCTCCAAAAATCCTCAGCAGACTGGAGGCCCCTGCCAGCCTCCTCCCAGTCTGGGGTGAAGGATCTCTCCCTTCCCCTCTCAATGCTCTCAAAAACTCCCCTCCTTCCCTGAGGATGTCTAATCTTACCTGAGCTTAGGCTTTTCCAAAATTCAGGAAGAGCTCCTGCTTTTGAGGCAAGAGAAGGCAAAGCCCAGATTTCTGTTAGACATGGAAAGAATGGAATGACTCAGAGAAGGAAGCAAAACTGATGTCTCAAAAAATTATCCCATCCCAATGGTCTCATATGCAAGCAGGAGACAAGAGTCACCCTTGACTTCTTGGCCTGGGAAATGGGTAGGACCAGTTATCCCTGACAGAGGAGTCACAGGAGCCACAGTCAAGGTGCATCCACTCCAGAGACACTGCTAAGTGAGAACCCAGAAACAATCATGGGTGTTCCAGGGCAGTGCCCATGCCTTCCCACCCATCCCTCAGGTGATTCTGGGCAGAGGTTCACACAGATTGGGAGTGGGAGTGGATCAAGTGAAATAGAGAAGATGGAACGAAAGAGTCATAATACCAAGAGCATGGCAGCAATCTGCAAACAAAAGACCACCCTACCTTTGAGCCTAAAATCTAACTGGATATTTGCAAAGAGATTGCCTCATCTGTAGTCAAAGGCATGACTGGGTTGAGGCCAGCAGGAGGTGCTGAGGAGGAAGAGAAAAGCCTGGCCACAGGACGGTGTCAGTGCCCAGAGCCAGCTTGAAGGGGTCCTGGGGACCAAGCAGGACAGAAGAGGTCATGTTTCCCCAGGGGTTACTGAGAGTCATGCAATGGACACACAACGGGCAAATGGCAAGGGAATACCCCTGGGCGCTGGAGCAAGAGGACTGATGAGGCAAATGTGTCCAACACGCGGAGACTGTGGGGGAGTGGGATCTCCATATCCAGGGATCCCACTGCTGGCGGTTCTAGGAAAGTCCATTGTAAACATAGATTTCTAATTGTGCCCTGCCCCTGGGCGCTGGAGCAAGAGGACTGATGAGGCAAATGTGTCCAACACGCGGAGACTGTGGGGGAGTGGGATCTCCATATCCAAGGATCCCACTGCTGGCGGTTCTAGGAAAGTCCATTGTAAACATAGATTTCTAATTGTGCCCTGTCAGGCTGGTATTGCTGAGAAAACTTTAGTTACACTTTCAAACACAAGTGAAGACTTCTTCAGATTATAAGAAAACAGTACATCTTTCTAAAACACACACACACACACACACACACACACACCCCTCAGTCTGGTGCCTCTGTGATTTGACTAAGATTGAACTTAAGCAAATGTTTGTGGGAACAGGAAGCAACAATTAACAAATTCATCAATTCAATTACAGCACAGGGTAGCTCCTCAATAAATGTTTGTTGTTGCTGCTGACGATGATAATTAAAATCCTGTTTATAGATGGGTTGTGATGTATAATCATTTCATAACTAAGTCCTTACGCCTTGATGAGAACTATCACTCTGTGTAAATATTGACTAAGGCTGAGCCTCACACATACCATTGAAATTCAAGTTTATAATCTACCAACCAACAGTAATGAACTAACCTGGGACCTCAGTTCCAACAAACAACTGTTGGCTTGGAGGCAGAGCTGCAGACATGATCCTAAATCAATATATCTTGAAGTCATTTTTTCATATTTTACACACAGCCTTGGCTTAATTGGCAGAAATTTTGCATGAGACTTCTGATATTTCTTCATCATTCGGTGACTTTTAGGATTTCTAGCAGTGAAGGCCTCCACTCTGATTTAGCCCCACAGAAGACCAGGAGGAGGTTGGAAAACCAAGAGCTTCTGGAAGGGTCAATGGGCCTGTGATTCTCCCAGTGTCAACCAGTGGAAAGTAAAGAGTGGTAGCTCTTTCTTTAGGAGACAATCATGTCCTGAGAATGATCAAAAAAATTATTTTTCTAAATGTCAGCCAAAACAGGTAAGAATTGAAGTGCTAAGCTGAGTTTGTTTCCTGTGGGAAAAATTCACACATTTCTTTCTAATTATCAGGAGTAAGTTAAAGATTGAATGGATATAGAAACTGAACTCCTTTAGACACACTCTCTGCCCACCCCGAACCCTCCAAACACACACCCCCATACGCACACATCATATACACACACCACACCACACACACAACACATACAACACACCACCACACACACACAACACAACACATGCAAAACACCACACGAACACACCATACCACACACACACACCACATGTCACATACAACATACCACCACACACACAACACATACAACATACCACGACACACAGACAACCCACCACATGCAAAACACCACACGAACACACCATACCACACACACACACACCACATGTCACATACAACGTACCACCACACACACACCACATCACACCACGTACACAACACCACATACCACACACACCACACACCATACCACACACACATCACAAACACCATATCACCATACACACACCACACACACTCCACATCACACCATGACACACACCATGACAACATACCACGTACACACCACATCACGTACCACACACCACACGCACATACACACCACACGAACATACATACCACATACCACATGCACACACTACTTAATAATTTACCAGATGGAAATGAATTATAGGATATTATTTATAAGTGAATTAGAGTAAGTCAGGTAGTGACTTGAAAAATCAATAAAACTTAAATCCAAATTCACATTTTGCCACAAGTTACCCTTTGGTACTAGCCACTGCTGACAAGTCAGCAGAAGGGTTTGCAGCAACAGGACTAGCAAGAAGGAGAAGCAACATTTCCTCTGCACAGAGCTCGGCGGGGGTGGGGGAGGGTCTCTTACAGGTATGAGCGAGATTAGTGTGGAGGAAGCAAGAAATGTCAACTTGCCTCTCTCTTCCGCATTTCTGTGTGCATCACCTTCTCTCATTTGGAAGTCTCTGTCGAAGGGCAGGGGTATGGCAGAAAGCATCAGGATTATCAAAGCAGAAATTCAAAGAGAAATAAATTGTTTGTCTTTAGCTTCTAGCATTCAAAACCTAGAAGGACAATAGTTTAAAAACCTTTGGGGGGGAGGGCGGGAAGAGAGAGAGAGAAAGCAAATTTTCTAAATTCTTTTAGCATCTCAGGAACCATGCCCTAGGGCTCAGATCTCAGAGATCCTTCTATAATGTACATAAGATTTCCATTCTGCTTATGACCATTAGGCCTTACACTCGTTGCCCTAAAGTAGAAAGAGGATAATGCCAAAGCGGAAGATGTACAGACAGAAGATTCTGAGCCTTTAAGAAAAGTCCGAAGGCTTCCCATTCTAGAGGAGATCGTGGGAAGTGGAGACGAGAAAGGCCAAGAAAGCCAGTTCCAACACGAAGTTTCTCACGGCCCACTCCTTATCCTTAGGCTGGGGTAGAGCTTTTGAAATCTCCAGCAAGGTATGGGAGGACCAGAAAGCATTGGGCACATTCTAGTGGCACATTCCCAAGGTGTAGCAGGGTGTGGTGGCAAGCCCTCCCCCCGTCCCAGGGGACAGGACAACCTCATCAGTGGAGATGGCCTGGTGATTGCCTGACATTCCCCTCTCCCCCACTGTCATGCACAGGGACTCTGGAATAACCACGTGCCTTGGTGTGAGGATGTGCAGGGACCAGCCCAGTCTGGATGACGAAGCTCTCAGTCACTAAGGGCCTTAAGGAGCAAATGGCATAAGCCAGTGCTGGGTGCTAACACATCATCCTCCCAAAACCAGATGGAACCATCAGTTCCCCACAGTCACCAGGCCTGGAAGCAGGAAAGGCCAGCCATTCTGTCCCAGAAGACAGTGAGGACACAGATGGCCTCACCTCCAGGAGGTCACATACCACCTGAGGAGGGGCAGAGCAGGGATGGAAATCTGATAGACCCAAGGAGGCAGAGGCTATGCCACACATCAGACTAGGCTTATGGAATTCTCCTAAAAGATGGTGTCCCCTCACCTACACCTCCCCCACCAACTACCCAAGCAGACAGGGGCTTGTGACATGATAGGAACAATAAAGAGGCCATTTTTTTCTTTGGGCAGAGGAGTGTAGCATGAGAAAATTGGCAAGTTGGATCCAGCAGCTTCATGAAAAGTCTAAATCAACTACATTTATAGATGGAAGATTCTGAGCCTTGGGAGAAGTAGATGCTACTGACTTGTTAAATAACTAGATAACTTGGACCATGTTATTTAGTATTGTGTGTTATCCTGTAGTATATGTTTATGTATAACCTAGAAGTTTTCTTCTTTTTAAATGTTTCAAGGTGATGTGCCTAGGTGGCAGGACGTTTGTCTTCTCTATGTCACGTCTGGGTCCTCGCACGCATGCACCCCTCTGGGGAGGATCAGAAGCGCTCCCTGGTGCGTGCAGGAAGAAGACAGGAACGGAAAGAGTGACTGGCCAGGTGGGGAGGCGAGGCCAGGGAGAGGAGGAGAAATTGGGGGCCCCCTGGTCGAGGGGAGGAAGAGAAGTCTTCCCCAAGGTCCAAGAGAGAGGCAGCCGCGTGGTGGTGGCTACAGAAACAAAGAATGGATGCTCCTGCCTCTGGCACATGGAGCAGATAGAGCCACCTGAATGGGCTGCAGAAGCCACATCCCACTCTCTGCCCAAGGGAATGACCGATTGCAATAGGTATACTGGAGCCAGAGGTAAGGAACTGGAAACGTGTGTGTGTGTGTGTCTGTGTGTGTGTGTCTGTGTGTGTGTGTGTGAGTGTCTGTGTGTGTCTGTGTGTGTCTGTGTGTCTGTGTGCGTGCGTGTGTCTGTGTGTCTTTGTGTGTGCGTGTGTGCGTGTGTGTGTGTGTGTGTGTGTGTGTGAGAGAGAGAGAGAGAGAACAGTAAAGCCAGCTAGTGAGAAATCTACTGGATGGACACACCTCCCATCCTTCCAGCATGAAAGGCACAGTCCCAGGGTTACATATAAACACAAAGAATCACTCCAAATATATTTTTTAATGTTCTTCTTATTCTCTTACGATAATTTGGAGCCATTCCTATAGCTGAATAATATTTAACTCAAGCCTCCTGTTCTAACATTTGACTGAAACTTGCTTTTTGCACCAGGAAAGAGGGATGTTACACATAGATATGCTGGTCAGAAACGGAAGTCCAAAAGTCAGAGGTAAAGTCATCACAGGTTTCAAAATTGCTTCAAACCAGGCCCGTGTGTGTGTGTGTGGGGGGGGGGATGGATTTTCAACCACCGTGCTTTCCAAAAATTAAGCTATATTGGAAAATGGGAGGATATAAGGACGGGGTGGGGTAGCGGTGAACATACCAACATTTCAAATCCCTGGGACAGTATTCCCCAGCTTGCTACTGAGACAGGGGACTGCGTGCAGGATTCTGAATGACCAGATCTGGACACCCTGCTCCATTGTTCTGTTCGCACTCCCTCAGCCCAGACAAGCCTCGTCACTCCCTCACGTCCGGCCCCTGCATCTCTAGAGCAGGAGAAAACATTAAGAGGTGAGAGAGCAGTCACATGCAGCCAAGAGCTGTCATTGCAAAGAATCATCGTGAGGTTTACCGGGATCTTCAGAAGACACATTCACGGACGTGAGTGGCATCTGATTTAACTGCTGTAAATGTGACTCTTTGCACAGAAGCCCTCTTCCAAAACACCCCCTTTCTGGGGGGTGGGGTGAAGTGGGGAGACTTACAGTCTAAAATCTTCAGCTACATAAATTCATTTCAGCATAAGAGAGAGAGGAAGAAAATCAACGATATTCTTCCTTTGAATCTGTCGAGAATTAAGGGGGAGCATGGGCGTGGGGGACCACGCGTCTTGTGCTGTACCTTTGAAAAGAGAACAAAACACAATGTCTTGAGATGAGTGGCATTTTCCGAAGCGCATATTCTCACAAATTCTTAAGGAAATATTGCCACCTTCTGGAAAGAAGCTCAATAAGCAGTCACCACAAGCTTGGTAGCAGCTCGTTTATAAATTCATTTACATGGATTAATAAAGAAGAATTTTGCTTTGGCTTCTTTTCTTTTCTATTATTATACCTGCACAACATTGATATACTAAAAAAAAATTAAGTTACCATAAAAGTATTAACCATATGCATAATAGAATAGAGAGCCCATTCCACCATTTAAGCAAATTCTTCAAGAGAAGAATAATCAATCACACTGACAAAGTTTACCAGATTTTTAAAAATCTCATTCACAGACTTTTTAACTCTTACAGGGCTTGAAGAAAAGTGGATAGATTCTCAACCAGGTTTTCTATTTATACATTTTTTTCTTTTTAATTAATACTTCTCTCTTTCACAAATAGGTTCAAGTTTACCTAGCTAAATAGTCCTGAATTTGATTTTTTCAGTGTATTTTCGTAATTTAAATTCATCAGTAATATTTTGAGCATTAAAAACTGACACTCCTGTATCATATCCTGATCATTTTTAAAATGCTCATGTCCCTTTTTGCCTGTTTAGTTTGCCCTCGTCCCATTAGTCAATTCTCATGATCGAACACGTTTTCAATAAAATAAGGCAGCTTAGATGGACATGTTAGTTTCTTTTCTTTTTTTTTTTTTTTTTTTCCTTTTTTTGTCTTTTTTCGTGTCCGGCAACGGACCGCAACCCTCAGTGTCACGCCCGTACCGGACCGGGACCGGCAACGGGATCACAACCCTCGGTGTTGCACCCGCACCTCGCTCAGCCAGTGAGCGGGAACCAGTCTGTATGTGGGATCCGAACCCTCGGCGGGAGCGCCACCACACTCCCAAGTGGTGCACTGTAGCAGTGCGCCACTGGGCCGGCCCCATCATGTTAGTTTCTTTAAACAGCTATGTATTATGTCTCTGTGAAGAAAAGTAAATAGCAAAGACCCAGCACACTCGATCGGTGCACACCACCACAAGAAAACGTTGAAAGTGGTCTCCAGTGTGGAGAAGACTTCGAGACCAGAAAGTTATTTCTCTGCTGGGTGAGAACAACACAGAGGACCCGTGTTGATTTCTCTTCTCAGAGCTTTTTAAATGCATGGGTTTCTGCATTAAGCCCAATGTGCCTCCTCATTCAGGATCTCACAGAGGGCTTAGGGGAAGGCTGTGTCATGAATGAATGAGAAACTATTCATTTCTGAGAGGGTGTGGTTGATGGTGATTGACAGCCCACTCACCTTGCCCATATTTACACGGGGGGTGTGGGGAGGAGGGAATTCTGTGCTGAGGTCCCATCTTGCAGCATGTCCTCAAAAATGCCGATACTCCGGTCCTCTGTTCCCTAAATTTGGAGTCCTAAATTTTGTGGTTGACCAGGAGCCGAGTGGGCCAATCAAAGGTGGTCACTCAATTCTGCCCTAGAATGCTGCCTCGGTTTCCTCCACATGCATCTTCTGGCTGGAGGCAACAACTCGTTCCCTGACATCTCTGTGAACGGGTAAGTTCAAGGAAAGGAGGAAAGTCGAATTTCTTTGACCAACTGGCAGGCAGTTGTTTTCATCATCCACCAAACACTCGCTGAGATAACTACATCAAATATTACCTGCAAGGCCAGTGATCAGAATGTGTGTCACACAGGTCCCCCCAGGGAATGGTGTGACTGTGCACTGGAAGAGAGCCACTCAGCCACCAGCCGCCTGCACATAATCTCAAATTACTAGATGCACTGCTGACTTGAAAAGCACGCCCTGAAATGCTGACCGACTAGCAGTCTTTCAGTGGATGCAGCGTTGCACGCTCCGGGGGCTGGAGCTGCTGCACAGAAGAGCACAAAGAGAACGAAAGGGGAGAATAGAAAAACCATGTTCTTCCTGGAAATCTTGTTTTGAATTGGGAAGTCCCTGGTGCAGAAATGTCTTTGGTGCTGGGGATAATCTGGGCCTGCAAGTGCTAAATTGATTCACTGTCCTGCAGACACCCAGGGGCTGAATATCAAGGAACAAATGCATTAATCACGGCAGAGCCTGTGTGCCAGCAAACATAAAGACCACTGCTCCCAGCAGCGGCGATCGCACGAACCTCTCCACAGACCACACGCTCCCAAGTAGCTCTCTGAAGTCTCATTACTGAGAAGCGTGTGTGGCAGGAGGAGGAGGGGGAATTGTATCTGACTTCCTCTGAAACATGCATTTAGAAATAAATGTATTACATTTAGTCTTATGTTTAAAAAAGGGGATGGGGGGATCGTTGGACCAGAATCATTACAGATGAAATAAACACACGGATACAGAAAGACACACACACACACACACACACACACACACACACACACACAGGCACATGCACAAAAGCTTTCAGGGAGAAACAGAAAATAATGTTTTGCAATTACAGTCCACAGCTGCTGCAGCTCCAATGTGCGCGTGCTACACAGGTGCGGCCATTATAACAATGAATAGCGCGCATTAAAGGTGCCATCCATAGGGGTAATAATACTAGGGTTGAAAAGGTATTTTCATTTGCAGCCTGATGTTAGGCAGAAAATAAAATAAGACATTTCACAGCCAGCCTGTTGGCCTAGCTGCCACAGGAGAGGCCCAAGCCTGAGGTGAATCTAAGACCTTTAGGTGTGTCTGACAGTGGGAACCTGCCTGTGGCTCCTAGAGGGGCCACCAAGTCTCTTCCTGTTCTTAAAAAGGGCTGCTGACAATTAATTGGAGGAAACTGAGGCTCCCCACAGTTTACAGAGTTAGCAGCATCAGCCAGTATGACATTTAGCCCTGCCTGGCACCTACCAGTGTCTGGATCCTAGAAATACTGTTGGAAAAAAATAGACAGGGAGTCTCAATGGATGGGGAGGTGGAACATCTGCCAAAGAAGGGAAGGAACCCTGGAGGAGGAGGCAGCTCTGACACAGGACCCCAGCCCGGGTCTCTGGGTCACGCCATCACTATGCTCCATCCCCCAACACAAACGTTCTTTCCAGGGCCAGCTCGAAGCCCCAAACAGCCAACCTGCTTTGCTCACCTCATCCAGCAGGATGGGCAAAGTGTCTCATTTCATTTACCTGCCACAGCTTCTCAATTTACTAACCTCTGCCCTCTCAGCAGAAAAATTCATCTTCAGGCAACCAAGACATTCATGCAGACGGATGGTTGGAAGAAGGTGGGAAAGTGAGCTTCAGAACCAGAAGATGAAGGACCAGATCTCAGTGTGGCCAGCTCTGCGACCTTGAGCAAATGAACCTTCGCAAAGGGGGGTTACTAGTATCTGCTGCATAGGGTTGTAGTGAGGATCTGCTGAGACCAAAGATGTGAAAATGCTTACACCAAGCCTGGAACACAGTAGGCACCAAATAAATGGTACAGGTGATTACAGAAGCTTCCATTTCTCCACATTCATTTTCCTGGGTGGGTCCATGAATAGCTTCTAAGAAATTCTCAGCAAGAACATGGAAATCTGTATCAAGAAAGAAGAAAGAACAACAACAAAAAAAGTTATCCATACTTCTCAGTACCGTAGAGTCAGCTTCAGACCAAATATTTCAGGATGACTGTTTAAAAATATTTAAAGCTCTGCAGAATAATTTTTTTTATATTGTCTACTTTTGACATCAGTGAAAGCAAACAATAAATAAATAATACTGCCCATTGTGGGGTGAATTTTAAAAGCTGAGGGTCCCTCAGCCCCAGGTGAGTGCTGGCATGGCTCGTGTGCACTGGGCACACTTCCTCAGAGCCAGGTGGAGAGCCACCCACAGCTTGGGAGCCTGGAAGCCCGCTGCCCTGGCACGGACAGCACCAGGATGTGGGAGCGCGCTGCGCTCGCCAGGATGAAAGCCATCCTCGGGAAACAGGATAGGCCCCAGGTTACCAAGGAAGGCGGGAACATAGCCCTTTTTAGAGGCCTTAAAAGTGAGGAGAGGATTAAAATTAATTTGAAACTTCACAGGAAGCCTGCATAATGAAAACAAACCTCGATTGCAATGCTGGCTGGCACGTGCCAGATCTGGAATTGCTCACACAGCAGAGCTCTGGATAGGTTGAAGCCCACTGGGGAGGTAACAACAACAAAACTAGAATGACAGCGTTGATGATGATAATGACGATGATGACAGTGTTAGTGATGGTGGGGGTGGTGGCAATGGTGAAAAGGTGTCTTAGTCAAGCTCTCGTGGACCACAGAGCCCTGAGGCACTTTCATAAAGTGTGTTCATTTATTCATTCAGTAGAAGTTGTTGACCATGCTGTATGAATTAGCAGTATCCTAAGTCCATTAACAAAACATCAGGTCCATGCTCAAGAAGCCGAGACAGGTATATCAACACATAGTTATAAGACTGTATGTTAAAGTACTTGGCAGAGGAAGAAAGGGGTGCCGTGAGGGCACTTAAGAGGGGCACCTAGTCCAGACAGGGGTTCAGGAGAGGCTAAGAGGTACTGATACCTAGACTGAAATTAGACATGGAAAGAAAGAGGAACAGTAGTCCTCACTTATCTGCAAGGGACACTTTCCAAGACCCAGAGCGGATGCCTGAACCGTAATAGTACTGAACCCCAGCCAAGGAATGGCAGGGTCGCCTCTTCACTTAAAGGAAGCACTTATGGCTTCTCTTTGGCATGTCTGAATCACTCCTCTTGCTCTTTGGGTCCATTATTAAGTAAAATAAGGGCTGTGTGGACCCAAGTACTGCAACACCGCAACAGCTGATCTGATCACCTAGACAGCTACTAAGTAACTCATAGCCAGGTGGTGTCTACAGCCTGGGTACACTGGACACGGGGATGACTCACGTCCCGGATGGGACGAAGCAGATGGTGTAAGATTTCATCACACTACCCAGAAGGGCATGCAATTTAAAACTTACAAATTGTTTATTTCTGGAATTTTCCATGTAATATTTTCAGGCAGTGGTTGATGGTGGGTGACTGGAACTGTGGAAAACAAAAGCGCAAATAAGCATGGAGAAAATGCAGGGGCCTAAGTGTAAGAGTATGAGTCATTCCACAGAACCCATCACTGAAGGCTGGGATGTGAAGGGGTGAAAGAAGAGAGGTTGGGATGCAAAAGTTGGCCCAGCCCCGTATGCGGTGTGTGCTGAGAAGGGGTAAGGGTGAGGGGAGATCTTTGGGGCAAAGTCATTACAGATGACATGCACACACATGAACACACACACACACAGTGGGAGCCAGACTTCAAGATGGTCACCAACAACTCCACTCCTTGTGCTGTCCCCTCCCACATTGTACCAGCATTGGTCTGTGCGACCAATAGAATGTGCCAGAAGTAATGATATGTCATTTCTAAGGTTAGGTTACAAAAGACCTTGCAGTTTTCCTCTCACAAATGGCTCATTCTTGGGGAGGCCAGCTGCCACATCATGAAGCGACCCTGTGAAGACACCCACAGGCAACAAACTGAGTCCTCGTGAATGAGGTTAGAAGCAAATCCTCAGCCCATCAAACTTCAGATGACTGCAGCCCTGAGAGACCCTGAGCCAGAACTACCCAGCAGGGTGTGTTTCTGACCCTCAGAAACTGTGGGAGATACCAAACGTCTGCTGTTGCAGCTGCTAAGCTTCGGGCTAATTTGTTACACAGATAGCTAGTACACCTGGTATTAGCTATGGACGATACATATACAGACACATGGACAAAACATATATAGACATATAGTACTGTGTGAAAGAGCAGGTTATGAAGAAAACCATATATTTCATATGATCCTTCCATTTATGCATTACATGTTGTATTTATAATGAAAAGATTTCTTTTTAAAATTAATCTTTTTATCAAATGAACCATAAATGTAATTTTTTTAAATCTAAAATTCCATAATGTCAATTAAAGCCCCATAAATAGCATGAAAAGCAGATCACCAGAGGCATTTTTATTTTTATTTTATTTTTTATTTTTATTTTTTTTGTCTTTTGTCTTTTTCTGTGTCCGGCAATGGATCGCAACCCTCAGTGTTGCCCCCGTACCGGACCGGGGACCGGCAATGGGACCACAACCCTCGGTGTTGCTCCCGCGCCTCGCTCAGCCAGTGAGAGGGAACCGGTCTGTATGTGGGATCCGAACCCTCGAACCCTCGGGCGGGAGCGCCACCGCGCTTCCCAAGCGGCGCACTTATCCAGTGCACCACTGGGCCGGCCCACCAGAGGCATTTTTAAATCACGGGCTAATTTTTTGAACTGTTGTTAAGCTACAGAGAAGGCCTGTCCCCTCCCCCTCGCTGTGCCTCAGTTGCAGGTGGAAGGCCTGACTATGGTTGGGAGCAAGAAGGAAGCCACCTTCTCAGCAGAGAGGGATGTCAACCAGAAGAGCAGTGCAAAACAAGCCGAGGCAGGCCAGGTGACTTCCAAGGCAGTTTTTGCAAGCTGAGGGGCAGGACACACACACAGAAAGGCCCAAGTTACTGCAAAAGAAAAGGTTAGAAGGGGCTGAGTTGGTGAAGAAGGAAAATCTACCTACTCAAGAATTCTCACAGTTGGGAGAAAGGCAGCCCTTATGTTGTGGCCTTAGCAAGAAGAACCACAAGGCCCCATGGGTATGAAATCATGTTCTCATGTGAAGCATCACAGAGACACCCCTCAAGGGGTGGTTGAAGGTGGTCCCCCATGCCGACCTCTCAGATGTCACACGGAGACTGTGTGAGCCTGCCTGCCTTTTCTACCACACTGGGCACAATGTCCCTCAGTTATTAATTAATTAATTTAAATTACACTAAGTATCTAAGTGCTTCTTGCAATCTTAGCACCTTTTCTCCTAAACAGTTTTTTCATATAATGAAGACTTAGTATCAAAAAGTGGTGCTTACGGGCATATCAGTTCTTTCTTCCTTTCTTTTTCTTTCTTTCTTTCTTTTTGACTTTTTTGGGGAGCAGGAGGTTCTTAAAGAGTATCACCCACAGATGCTTGAGAAACTCTCCCCGACAATGCCTCTGCATGCAGAGACCCTGATCTCTAGACGTCAAGGCAACAGATCATCATCAAATCCCATCAAAGCACACTGTTCTCAATGGAGAGGACCCTGGCACCGTGGACTGGGGCCCTGCCATCCCACGCGTTGCCAGAGCACAGGTATGACAAAGTGAATCCCCGTTTGGTTTCTTCACTGAAAAAGCTCACTCCCCAGTGGACACCGAAGTCTTTGATGGGTTTTTGAGTGGGATTATGAATGACAATATCTACAAAGGAGGAATGAAACAGAGGGCATTTGTTACACAAGTGTTGAAGACACCATGCAAATACAAGAATATCCCAGAAGATTTTATTAAATTTTTTTCCAGTTACTATGCTTGGTGTAGAGCCATGTGTACCAAATTGACCTTGAATCAGTCCTCAACTTCAATAAGAATTTGCCCTAAAGACCAGGTACCGAACCCACTGTATGCTTACATTTAGAGGTACCTGCCTAACCCGTTCCCACTAAGTAGGACCCCACCGTCTAGATGTAAAGATGACATTTATTTTCACTGTGATAGAGATATTACTAATCTCAGACTATGCCATGCTGCCTTCTCCAGGTTGCTGGAAAGCCCTCAGTCTCTGCAATTCAAAGTGAAGTATGCACCCACCAAATTCCAAATTACTCTTTTCCTTCTCGAATAGTCTTCCTTTCCCTACATGGAAGAGCTCCTTTGGTCTTATACCTTCTATAAAATAGTAAACACATGGCAAAACACAGTTAAACCACATAAAACTACTAATTACTTAATTACTATTGTCAACACAAAACATGAATCACCAAGAGAATGGAGGTCCTTAGGAATGATGGCTTATATTAGTTATTGATTCAATAGGCATTTATGTGAAAAAATCATTTATTTTTCCTCTCTATTCATACACAGTTGTCCGTAATCTTTCTCGGAGATACACACTGTACTCAGCTTTCACACTGTCACTCAGAACTGATGCCAAAACAAGGAAATTAGTATCCCTTTTTTAAGTGTGGACAGATTCATGAATTTTATACTTTTTAGAAATTCCTAAAATTACTCATACATTTTGAAATATTTTTGTTAAAGAATTTAGAGAAAGAAATTTTGCCTTATTCTATAAACCTGCTAGTGGTAGAAGCTAACATCTGTCAAATCACTTTGTGTGTGCCTGGTCATCACAGTTGAGGCAGGAGAAAGGGTTTTTCACCAGATTTCTTGACTTCAAAATCTGGATCCCATCGAAAATTCAGCCTGTTTACAGTACACCATAATGTCTCTCTCTTTCCTGCCTACTCTTTTATTTTCTTTGTATAACTATGCAGTTATTTCTAGTACTTGGAGGGATGTTTGAGATACACCACAAATCTTCCACAGACTCTGTTAACTGGATGTGTCATTGGAGCTACTAGGATTCCTGTAAAAACTACCATTAGATGTTTTGAAGAGAGATTTAACTCAGATGGTAGCGAGAAATGTCTGCGTCTGATGGACATGGCTGGAATGAACTGCCTCCTTGTTGTAAGGTCTGTGAAAGGTTATTAAATTTTGGGCTTGGACAGTTTATAAAACTCCTTTCTATAAGGCGGGTTTAGCAATAGGTGGACCCTTTCCCCACCTAGTGGAGACCACTAAGAAGAGCGGCGCTGTTTCTCAGTCACTGAGACGAGCCCTCTATGGCAGGCCTCTTAGACACTTGGCATCGGTTTGATTTATGGCCTTCATGTGATAGGCTTGTGATTTTTAATTGAAAGATATTAAGACAATTCACTAAAATTTATTGTAAGGGGGTTATTTATACTTTTATGCTTTTTAGATAGCCTGTATTTTAACAACCTAAAGTTAATGCATAAATTTCCCCTGAATATGGCAAATAAAACTGTATACGAATAAGCATAAAAATTTTTGATGGCAAAATAAATCACTGGTGTATTGGAAAGATCATGGGCTTTGGAGTCAGATAGACCAAAGTTTAAAGCCCAGATCTCCTACTCATCATTACTTAACCTCTCTGGACCTCAGTTTTTCCTTCTTTAAAATGAGGATCCACACCCCCTCTCTACCTCCTAGGTTATCACTATGATGTTTCTTATGATGAATGGTATTTGACTGCAGAGAAGTTCTTGACACCAGAGACTGTTTGGGTGTTCCTAATGCAGAGGTCGAAATGTTTGCTGATGTGAACTAAATTGATGTTGGGCCATTGGCAGGTTGGGAGTTCATTTTCTCCCACTTAAGTGATGGTAACAGATTTTCCTACCAAGTGGACTCACAACACACAGGACTTCAGGCTCCCACTAGTAAAATAGAAGAATAATGGTTCCAGAGAGGGTCCTCTGGATGGCCCAAAAGTCATTCCAAATTGCTAGTCACAGTGTACAATGTTAGGTTTGTTTGTTTACATAAACCTTACCGACTGTGAATTTAACCATCAGAATGCATATACAAAATAATGTCTCCGGGCAAAAGCTTCACTTCTCTGCTAAGGGTTTGGCACCACAACCAGTAGCAGATAAGTTCACAGGGACGTTTGCCCTGACAGTGTTTAAGAACTTGAGAACCCAAGATTTCAGTTCTAGTATTCTAGTATGTCACCTCTCACTCTTCAGCCAACCACTCTAGGAACATGGGGGGGGGGGGGG
>NW_007735022.1:24678-45134 GCF_000696425.1 Galeopterus variegatus
GGGGGGGGGGGGGGGGGGGGGTCACGTGATCTCCTTGTCACTTACCTTTCCCATGAGGGCCAGCTCTGGACCAGTGGAGAAAGGATTATCACTCTCATTTTCAAAATGAGGAAAACTGATTTATTAGGAGGTGATTTACCAGGCACAGAATCCCTCCCTGAACAGGGTAATAGGGCTTGGGAACTTGGGGACAGGGCAGCCATTTCTAAAATTTAATTTTCAAATAAGTGATACGTTCACACTGTTAAAGCTATATATATGATGTAAACAGACACTTCACCAAGAGCATTCACAGATGGCAAATAAGCACATCATAGACTATTAGGGACATTCAAATAAAAACCATAATGAAATATCACAGCCTAGTAAAATGCCTAAATTTTAAAATACTGACTATACCAAATGCTGGTGAGGATGTGAGGACATTAGAACTCCCATACATTGCTGGAGAAAATGGAAAAAAATACAGCCACTTTGGAAGACAGTTGGCAGTTTCTTATAAAGGTACACATGCACTTGCCACACAACCCAGCAATTCCACTTTTGGGTATTTACCCTACAGAAATGGAAACATGTTCATATGAAAACATGTACACAAATGTATAGCAGCTCTCTTCACAATTGCCAAAAATGGGGAAAAACAAAATGTTCAACAGGTGAATGATCTACAAACTAAAGGACATTCATACCATGGGATACTACTGAGTAATAAAAAGGAGCAAACTACTGATACACACAACTTCTTGAATGGACCTCAACAGCATCAGCTGAGTAAAAGAAGTCAGGCTCAGAAGATTAAGTACAGCACAACCTTACATGACATTCGTGAAAAGACAAAACTATAGTGTGGAGGGGAGAGATATCATATATAGGGAAGCAGTCTAAGCCAATGCAGGAACACAACCCCATCACACCCTAGAGTCAGCATAGGGGTCATTCTCCCCTCTAGAGGCTCTCCTCTGACTCCCCACCCTCCAGTCTCCCTGCTGTGCACCTGTCATATTTTAAATGATCTGTCTTCACATCTCAACGTCAGGGGCCATGTCTTTTTCTTCATTACATCCTTTTGGGAAAATTTCAGGTTATAAATGTATGTATAACTAATACCCAGCACTGTCACCATAGCACCAGGCACAGTGCCTGGCATGCAGTAGAAACTCAATCAGTGTTGGTCCAACTGCAGTTTTGAATTCTGAAAGGAGGGAGGAATTTGAGAGCCCTGTCAGTGGTTTCTGTAATCACCGTGCCACAGTCATAACTAAAGTTTGGAGTTGGTAACCTCCAAATAATGGACCAAATGTCATAACATCAGTCAACTGGCAAAGCTTCAGGACATTGCTTCCCATTATTGCTACATCTTTTTCCTCTCCCCCTTCCCAGAAAATGCAAAAATTGCAAGTGCCTTCATAGACCATTGGACCAACAAAATGCCCTGTGATGTGAAAATTTGTTAATAATGATAGCAGTGATCCCTATTTTTCTACATACAAGGAGCCTTTGCCTTTTTGTTCTACTCACCAGTCCTATGAAATCATAGACTGTTATTCCTGACTTTTTTACAGGGCACTCAAATTAAGAATTTATAAAATCACAGCATTCTAGAACAGCACGGAGCCTGGATGCTTCTGATTTAGTCTTCATTCTTAATCCTGCTTCCACCTTAAAGAGATTTATTTAGAGCTGCTTAAAACATTGCAAATCTTACCTTTTCACTTAATTATAATCTTGCATTTTGCAAATGCTTTGCCGGTTTCAGAACCCGGTGCTCTGGGCTTTGTTGTTGCTGCTGTTGGCGGTGGTGTTGCCGTTGTGTTATTAGCTTTGGCAGTGTCAGAACTGGCAGCTGAGAACTCCTGATTCACAATCCTGTGCTTTATTTGCCAAGTGTAGACACAACCCAAAAGCTGGAGGCTGAGATCCCAGAGGAAGAGGGGCTGGTCCCCTGGTATTGTGCGCTTTGCAGAGAGGAAATGTGCACCCACAAGGCCAGCTCCTTCCCCTCCCCCTATCTCCTGAATGCAGTTTTTCCAATAATTTAATAACATTCACAGGGATATTAGATTAATTGGATTTTAATTCCGAATGACTGTGGAAGCAGAGAAATGAGTCACCAGCTCAAACTAATGAGAAGATCTATTAAGGGCTCTTTTCTGATAGACACATACAGCAGGGTTATAAATATTTCATATCCAATTAATTGAATTTTGCCCCCTATATATGACACTGCCCTGAAACATCAATCAAACAGGACGGGAGAAAGAACAGAGGGATAGAAGAAAAACTAAGGCTTCTTTGGAATAGCAACCACACAACTACCGGCCTTTTCCTCCCTCCCAGCCCCTGAAACGTCCCCCCACCCTGAGAAGCCCTGCCATTCGCAGGGAGCCTGCCGAGAGGAGCTGGAAGCGTTTACACCAACTGCAGCTGGTTCCATACGGCGGGGAAATTAATGTTAATTAATCAGACAGCAGTTTTATACAGGGCCGTGTGCAGAAGGTTATTCAAGTCCTGCTGCAAATAGATTTATAGGTGTAATTGCTAGGTTGAATGACCCTCAGTAAATAGGCTCATTAAACTGGCCATCAGTCAAAAAGTCTAATTGAAGCCACACAGTCGCCTGCAATGGGGAACATGTGGCTCTTGATAAACAGAACTCGCCCACGGCAGCCCGCACTCTGGACAGTTTAGATAGGGCTGCTGGCCGTCCTTCAGGTGGCCTCAGCTTCTCTGCCTCCTCCAGTTCATTATCTCGGCAGTGAGGCAGAAGCATGCCTTCTGCCCAGCTTCCTCTCTGTGGGCCCCCACAGAGTCCATGGAAGTCTGCGATGGCAGAAAACGAATGGAGACCCTGCACATGGCAGGTGGATAGAATCTTCTGAGAGGAGTGAATAATCACCACCTTGCTCCACTATCTTGCCAGTGCAGTTATGGTTGGGCAGGGACAAGTGGCTGGGTGTGCACAGGGCTTGCAGAGACCCCACCTCTCTACATGCCACAGCCATGTACAAGCTCCTTGTCAAATGCCTGTTCTCCTTTCTTTTTATTCCCCACACTCCCACATACAAAGAATAAATACAATTTATTTTTCTCTGTATATGGCATAAAAAACAAGCTGTAGTTACAAATGGGAGTCTATGAGAGCTTTTGGGGGTAAATTATGTACATTTAAATCCCTTTGTTGATGTTCAGCACAGCACTGTCTATAAGAGTGAAAAACTAGAAACAACCTAAATGTCCATCAACAGGAGTCTGAGTATCAAAATATTTACATTTACAGCCAATGAAATACTAAGCAAATATTTAAAATGATTTTTGTGGAATATACTAAAAAGCATATGTACTTCATAGGGCCTGGTTTTCCAAAGCCTTGTAGTTTCAAATATTGACCTTGCGGAGGACTGGAAATTTCCCTCAGGCTATAAGTCTCTGTTGCAAGACAAGGATTGTGGCACAGCAGGTTGCTGGCTCAAAGGACAGACTAGTTACTGATTGTTATGCAAGAATACTGAGAAATTGCTGTTAAGAAGGAATGTTTGCTAAGATCAAACTGTTGTTGATAGGACCACTTAATTGTCTACTGCAATGACATCTGGCTTGTCTTACTGAAAGTTACCAGCCTATACTGTTAAAATATAACCCCAACTATGTCTTTTCCTGTAACTTCCTGGTCTGGAAAATAAATGCAGGAAGAGAACCCCAATTCGGTGTTAATTTCCCAAATGGAAGGGTTGGCTCTCACTTGAGCATTCCCAGGAAGATTAACCACTTCGGGGCCTCTCACTGCTCAGAAGAGATGGGCTTTGAGTAATCCTTTGTGTCTCCATCACCCAGGGGAAGTGGGGTGACAAATCCGTGGGGGGCGAAGCAACGCAAAGCAACAACTTTTACGGAGATCTATATTTATTAATTCAAAAAGCTGTCTATGATGTATGTTCACATAGTCCAAAAAGCAGATTTCAGAACAGATATAATGTGTTTCCACATAGCATATCTTTATCTGTGGCTGAATAGGCAGAGAAAATGTGAAGTTTTTTTCTTAGTGTTCATCTGTTCCCTTTCATAATCTCCCATTCAGTAGTGGGAAGAGAAAAAAAATAAAAATAAATCTCCAATCTTGATTAAACTTAATCCAATCTGATCATGTAAACAGTCCCTATAGCTAATACTCTGTCTCTTTTAGGAAACCTTCTCAGTTTCTAGATGGCTCCCTATGGTGGTTAATTTTATGCATCAACTTGACTGGGCCACGGGGTACTCAGATATTTGGTTAAACATTATTCTGGGTGGGTCTGTGAAGGTTTTTCTGCATGAGATTAACATTCAAATTTATAGATTTGAGCAAAGCAAATTACCTTCCCCAGAGTCACATCCTCCAGTCCACTGAAGGCCTGAACAGAACCAAAAGTCTGAGTAAGGGAGAATTCACTCTTCCTCTCTGCCTCTTTGAGCTGAGCATTGGTCCACTCTTGCCTTCAGACTCAGATTCAGACTGAAACATCACCACCAGCTCTCCTGGGTCTCCAGCTTCCCAACTGTAGATCTTCAGACTTCTCAGCTTCCATAATATGTCAGCCAATTCTTTATAATGAATCTCACATATATATATATGTATATATATGTATATGTATGTATATATATATAGTATTGCTTCTGTTTCTCTTATTAGTCAGGACTAATACATTCCCTTTACTTGCTCCTCTTCCCCAAGTGTGTCCTGTGAGCTAAGGGCTGTGTGTTATGGTAGAGGCAACAGCCAAGTCCTCGATGTCTTTTGAGGAATCTCTGGTGTCTAGGTCAGTGTCCTTTGTCCCTCAGCCAACTTCTGTCGCTGCTGGTCTGTCTCAGTTTGCCCAGAGGAGGAGTTCCTTCCTGGCTGACTTGGGCTTACCTGGGACTATCTGGGATTCAGGGGCTGCACACCCCAGATCTCTGCCAAGATCTCCACCCAGTCTGCATGCTCAAAGTCCCACTCAGCCTTTGTTTCTGAGTCATCAGGCCACACCTTGGAAAACTCCCAAGACAGGACTGCAAGACCGTCATCCCCACCCACCCCACACAGGAATTCGGGGAAATCAGGAAATCAAACTCCTTGGCCTGACTGTGTTCACCTCCAAGACATGCCCAAGCTGGGGTCAGGACCTGCTGAGAGAGGACCTCTTCCCCAAGTCCTACATAGTAGTCAGGACAAAGGCCTCCTCTGCCTTCTACATTACCCTCCCATATGAAACCACCTGCTCATCTCAGGGCCCAGATCCCAGGATGTCAGGATGGACTTAAAGTCGCTCCCTCTATCTCCTTTAAGCTTCTTTCCCACCCTCATCCAGGGCTGGAAAAAAGGAATTCTTCCTTTTACTTTCACTACATCCCATCATCCTTTTGATTACAAGTGGCAAGTCTTGTGATGAACAGGGCTGGACCCTTGATATATTGAAGAGAGAGAATCACGTTACTTGGAAAATGCTCTCTCAAGACAATAGCCTATTTACTGTCCTGCTCTATAATCTATTTCATATGCCAGAAGCTGGAAATTACCTTGCTCTTTCTCTTTGTGTATTTTTTATTAAAATAATCCTAAATTTGCCCAAGGCAGATAAACATCTAGGGTCAACCTCAGCAAAGGTCCTGTGCTCAGAAGAGAAAAAATGGAAATGTAAAATAGTGATACTAAAATATTAGCTTGTTACATATCTATACGTGCCTACAATCATGTCTGGGACAATGCTTACCAAAATGATATCATTAACTATTTCTGAATAGTAGGATTAGGATCATTTTTGACTTTATTTTGCTGAAACCAGCTTTCGTGTGATTTAGAAAGTATATGTCTTCATTAATAGTGTGTATAAATGAACCACTGTCAGGCACTGTTCTAGGTGCTGGGAATCTGGCTGTGTGAGGGGGAGGGCAGTCTCTCAAGGACCAGCATGGCCAGACAGGGGCTTCAGTGGCATTGCTCCAGCTGCTTTGTTGAGAACAGAGCAAGGGTGGGGCGTGATGCAAAGCCAGAAGCAGGGAGACCGATCACAGAACTTCAGAAAAGCAATGATGGGACCTCCCCACTTTAAACTGTTGGCCCCATGTATTAGTTTCCAGTGGCTGCTGTAACAAATCATCACATACTTAGTGGCTTAAAATAATGCAAAATTATTACCTTGTAGTTCTGGAGGTCAGAAATCCAAAATGGATTTCATGGATAAATCAAGTCCTTGGGCAGGGCTGCAACCCTTCAGGAGCCTCTAGGGGAGAATCCGTCTTCTTCCCTTTTCCAGCTTCTAAAGGCTGCCCACGTTCCTCGGCTCCTTCCTCTGCAAAGCCACCAGTGGCTGGTGGAGTCTCTCATTTTACATCACTGGTGATTAATTGGGCCCGCCCAGATAATCGAGGATCATCTCCCTAGTTTAAGGGCAGCTGATTAACAACCCTAATTTCATCTGCAGTCTTAATTCCGCTTTGCCATGTAGCACATTCATACATTGTGGGGACTAGGGTGTGAGCATCTTTGAGGGACCATTGTTCTGCCTACCACAGTCCAGCAGGCCAACCTGACTCTCTCCTGTGAGATTTTAGAATGGACACTGAGAGCCATTCATCAGTCAGGTTGCTGATTTGACCTCATAGAATGTGGGGATTAAATGAGAAAACCTGGCGCGGTCACATAGTAAATGCTCAATAAAGGTTAGTTGCTGTTGGTATCATTAGTTATCCTCAGAGATTGGCTTAATTGTATGTGTTCAAGTCTCTCCATCACTTTAACTTCAATGCATTTACTAACAACATTTATTGAGCACTTGTTGTATGCCAGGGGCTTTGTGTGCGCTATTCAATTAATCTTTACCACACCCCTTTGAGATAATTACTATTATTGTCCCATAATAAAAATGAGAAAAGTGAGACATAAAAAATGATGTTCAAGTCACATGTTCAAGGGTGCACAGCCCAGAAATGGCAGAAGCAGTGTCTGAATCCCAGTCTCATAACTTTAACTCCAAGCTGCCCCAGTGTCTATGACAGCACCATGACCTGGTGGGAGCCAAGGAGTTGTGAAGGGTGCTTTTTACCAGTTATACAAGAATAACTTACTTATTTTTTAAAAAATTTTTATAAAAATGACATATGCCCATTGTAAAGGATTCCAAACAATACAGAAAAGTGGTTTCTTTGATTCCAGGTAACACATCAATTTCAAATTCATGAAATAAAACAAATAAAGGACAGGGGGTGGGGGGTCAGCAGAAATGGGGAAGAATGAATTCTGGGGTTCAGCTCATCAACCCCAAGAGTAGAAGGGCCATATAGCCTCCCAAGGAACTCAGTCAACCAAATTCTCAGGAAAGAATTTTAAAAGTGATATGTGTGTGCGATTTTTCAGAAAGGGAATTGGTTACCTATACGAGTATTTAGTCAAGTCAATCCACAAACATTGATTGAGGGTGACTCTGTGCCAGATATTGTGGGAAGGACAAGCCATGGATGAGAGCTCACCATTAGTGAGCCAGGTCCCTCCTGGAGTCTCACCTGTGTCCTGTGCCCTTCAGGACACACACAGAAGATCGGTAAGTGAGCAGACTGCTCCCCTCCCCTCGAGCACTGGCATTCAGGAAGCTGGGCATCCCTGTCCCCTCTCCTAGCCCACTCATTTTAGATGGTCAGTGGTCGCCACCATCCCTGCCAAGGGAGGGACTTTTTCCTCTAGCTAACTCCCAGTGAGAACTATGCTGAGTCACCCAAGATATAGCATGAATGATTAAAACAACACTGGGCTGTGAGTCAAGGAACCTGTTCTCAAATACCAGGCCCACCCTCCCACTGCCCCAATGAGAAATATAACACACAGAACTCAGGGAAATATTTACCTATGCTTACCCATTTATTACAAAGAATATTTTAAAGGAACAAATAAATAGTCAGATGAAGAGTTGCATAGGTGAGGTCTAGAAGGGTCCTGAACACAGGAGCTTCTGTCCCCGTGGAGTTGGGATGTGCCACCCTTTCAGCAAGTAGAGAAGAAAACCCCCTCGTGTTTGCCACTAGGAGCTCAGAAGCTCCTCAAACCAAGTCCTTTGGGGTTTTTATGGAGGCTTCATTACATAGGCATGATTGACTAAATCACTGTCCACTGGTGACCAACTTAACCTTCAGCCCCTCTCCCCTCCCCTGAGGTTAGGGGGTGGGAGTAAAAGTCCTGCCTTGGTCTTTCCTGTGGCCAGTCCCTATCCTGAAGCTACCAGGGGCTGCCAGCCACCAGTCAACTCATTAGCATTCAAAAAGACAGCTTTTTGGAGAGTCTAAGGATTTTAGCAGTCGTATGACAGGAGACAGGGTGAAGACCAAACACATATTTCACAGTATCACACCTCTCCTTTCTCATTATGTGACTTCATCTCTCTTGATCTCACTCTCTCCTCTGCAACACAAGGAAGCCAAAAGGAAATCTATCTTCTTCCGACTCTAAATGCTGGGTATCCAGAGGCACTGGTGCTCAACCACCATTTTATTTCACAGCTTTGAGGGCTTCATTGAGTGAACTGAAAGGAGGTTCCAATTTCATGACTTGGTCCAGAATAATGCAGTGGGGAAAGTGTGTGCCCATCAAGGAGAGGTCAAGGAGCCCTACGTGTGTCCAACCCCCATTCCTACCCCAAAGGACTAACATCAGAAACTGAGGTCTTCTGGGCAAGATGGCAGAATAGACAGTCGCCAGTGTCACTCTCTCCCACAATCAACTCAATTTATAACTATTAAAAAGCAACGATAGCCAAGCTGGAGCCTCTAGAGCTCAGGGTAAGAGGGGGAGAGACTTAAAGAGTGCATGAAGGCAGAAGAAGACATGATGAGAGAAAGAAAGGACTATTTCAAACCCAGGCCACTTCAAGGCTGGCTCTGGTAAGCACATGGAGCAGGAGCTGGCAAAAGCCACAGCTGTGCCCTTCAGATGGAGTTGCTTGGAGGCAGCAGGGGAGAAGAGGGCTTTGATGGCCCCCAGGTCAGCAAGACCACTATCAGAGTTCCTGTGGACCCACGCAGGAGCAAGAAGCCACAACAACTGAAAAAAGGATCCAGAAGCCAGTGAGTCATTGCAAGGGACCAGAGCATGACCCGTCCCGTGGGAAGTGTTTCCAGCATGGGTGGTGGGGGAGATGGGCCCACCAGGAGAACACCGGGACACAGCATGGACAGCTGATCTGCCCCCCAATCAGCACAGGACCATTCAGTAGAGACTGGTCAGGAATATAGAACTGCATGGGGGTGCAGTTTGCTGAAAAGAGTCAGGCCCAGACTAGAGTTTCTACACAACCCAGATGTATCGGATCTCATGTGACCCAGAAGTACCTATAAAATCAAACATTAAAACCTGAACTGCACGGGCCGGCCTGGTGGCGCACTCGGTAGAGTGAGGCGCTTGGGAGCGCGGCGGTGCTCCCGCTGAGGGTTCGGATCTCATATAGAGACCGGTCCGCTCACTGGTTGAGCACGGTGCGGGCGCGACACCGAGGGTTGCGATCCCGTTACCAGTCACAAAAAAAGACAAAACGGAAAAAAAAAAAACCTGAACTGCACAAAAAGCCTTCCCTAGGGAATCAGCAGCAAAGCAACAATTTAGCTCAACCACACAGCTCAAGTACTGGTCCCCACAGGAAGTGCCCCCATTTTAGAAGTAAGCAAAGGATGACAAATTAGGTCCAGAGCAGAATTTAAGTGGTAAGAACAGCAAATAATCCAACACAGAACTGGAAGAGAAAACAAAATACCCACAGACCAGAGATAAAGTTTGCTATTAACTAGTAAATGTCTCACATCACCAAAGAACACCTACAAAACCTAGAAGGACCAGATATCCCCTGGGCTACCAAACCAGGGAGGGGGAGGACTGGGAACCTCAGCCTTGCCCCCCAACACCCGCAACAAGCTCAGTGATGACCGCTGGAGGTAGCACCCCGGGCTCTCCCAAGCCAGAGTGGTGGGGGGCCAAGAGCCTCAACCACAGCCCCCCAACACCTGTATCCAGCCCAGTGACAACCACCGAGCCACCGCAAGAAGCACCCTGGGCCCCTGAGCTGGGGCAGTGGGGGGCGAGGGCTTGAGCTATACCTCCCTGACATCTGCATCCACCCCAGCAATGACCAAGCCCCTGCTGGAAGCCCCCTGGTCTCCCCTGCAGGAATGAGGGGGTGCCACAGGCCTCTACCCTGCCCCTCTTCCTTCCTCCTTCTTCCATCCCCCTTCCCCTCTCCCTCTCCTCCCCAACTGCTCAGCAACAACATCATAGAATGTAAAAAATAATATTAATAAATAAATAAACTTATATAAAAAAAAAAATGAAGCAGCAGCTGAACTCTGCTTTCAGGGTGCCCAAAACCAAAGATCAGCAAGGGAAGATTTTCACAGCTCTCCAAATCAGGTCTAAATCCCACACAGTCACCTGAGTCTGCCCAGCCACACACATCCCCCCATCTCTGCAGCCTGCACATCTACCTTGTGTCCACCTTTCCCTCAACCAACCTCCTCTGCAAGCACCCTGATTAGCTGTTACCACAGTCTGCTTCCAGGATTCTCTAGTCTCCATCCAGTGAAAGTTCAAATGAGGTCCCTTTATGCAATGGTGTTAGCATGTTCCCTTCATAGGGCCTTGCAAACGAGAGGAGGAGGAATCAACCCAACTCCAAGATCAACCTCATCTTTTTGAAGACATTTGTACCCATTTATTTGATGCCAGATTCCTGGAAAATAAGGCCATAACTAGTCCTGCATTTATATACTACAACTTCTTTCCTTAAAGCTTGGCTAACATTCCATATTATATAATTAGTCACACGTGCCAAGGTTCTGGTCTTCACATAATGACTTGACCCAGAGATTGTGTTAACTACCGCTCTCACTGGGGAGTGAGCAGGGAAATGTTTGCGGTGAATACTAGTGCAATAACTGGGCCAGGATTAGCCTTCCCCGTCTCTTTTGATTATATCATAGCACTTTTTTTATTCTCCTTATAATTCTTTTACCATTTCTTCTTAACTCCTCTTTTGTTCATAAATTGTGTTTCCAAGATTAAGACCATTAAAACAGAAACTTTCTGTTCTTTGAAGGTTATATAGAACTCAACCATAAAAAAATCTGGTCATGTTTCCTTTTTCAATGGTAAATAGATATTTAATGATCTTTACAAATTGTTCTGTGGTTGTGGTCTGTCCAAGTTTTATAGCTGGTAATTTGTATTTTGTTAGAAAATTATCTATTTTCTCGTCGTTTCCAAATATGTCATAAAATTGCTGGATGTTTGTTTTCCTTTCTACCCAGCCTCTGGATGTTGGGCTTCCTTAGCCCCATTCCCTGTTCCACTCACTTTCTTAGACAATCCAACCCATGCTCATGGCTTCAGTTACCATCCACACGCTAAAGAGCCTCAGACTTTTATCTTCCGCCCTGACCTCTTCCCTGAGCTCTGGAACAATAAAACCACTGCTACTCTAAAAAGCACGTGGACATTTTAAAGGTATCTGACATATGTTGTACAGAATGAAACTCATCCACCTTCCCTCTAAGCCTGCATCTCCTCCACGCTCCCTTATTTCAGTGAGTG
Source organism: Galeopterus variegatus (assembly GCF_000696425.1). Classification (NCBI taxonomy): domain Eukaryota; kingdom Metazoa; phylum Chordata; class Mammalia; order Dermoptera; family Cynocephalidae; genus Galeopterus; species Galeopterus variegatus. Next base: position 36,257 of record NW_007735022.1, read on the forward strand.
GCTTCACCATCACCTCTCAGCCCTATGTCCTCATCAACTCCTGCCTGTTTCATGTCCTAAATACCTCCTGATTCCATCCACCCCTCCGCATGGCCACTGCCACCACGCAGCACCAAGTTCCCAGAAGTGTTGTCTTGGAGGACTGCACTGTCGGCTAAACAGGCTCCACGGACTCCCTTTTGTCCTCTTTCTCGTGACTTCTCTTACTACAGTCTAAGCAAATCTCTTTTTTATTTTAATTTTGAAATAATTTCAAACTTACGGAAAAGTTGCAAAAGTAGTATGGAGAGTTTCTTATGCCCAGATTCTCCAAATATTAATATTTTATCATGTTTTATTATCATGATTAATTTATCATTCTCTTTCATGGTTTCTCTCATTCTCTTCAACTCTCTCTCTTATACGCACTTTTTCTCCTAAGCCATTTGCAAGTAAGTTGCACACAAGATGCCCCTTTACCCCTAAATATTTCAGTGTGTAAAAACAGAATAGTCTTTTGGATAACCACAGTATAATTATCAAAATCAGGAAACTGACATTGATCTAACATCTAATCTATAGACCTTTTTCAGTTTTCCCAATTGTCCCACTAATGTCCTCTACAGCAAGAGAAAAAAGTTCTGATCAAAGATATAACCCAGATCACCTGTCACCACGTCTCTTTAGTCTCCTTTAACTTGGGACACTTCCTCAGTCTCTTGCTCTCTTTTATTACTCTGTTGTTTGTTTGCTTTTGAAGGATACAGGGCATTTATTTTGTAGAATGCATCTCCAGTTGAATGTCATGTTTCCCACGATCAGACCCAGATCAGGCATTGTTGTCAGGAGCATCACAGAAGTGAAGTCGTGTTCTTCTCGGTGCATTATATGAGGAGGCACAAGATGTTCGTCCCATTACTGGTGATGGTAACTTTGGTCACCTTGTTAAGGTGGTGTCTGCTAGGTTTATCTATTCAATGTTACTATTTTTTCCTTAATAATCAATAAGTATTTTGTGGCTAGATACTCTGAGACTATATAAATATCCTGTTTCTCATTAAATTTTCATCCACAAGGTTTAGCATTAAGTGATCTGCTCTGCTTTGAACCTTTTAATGACTTCTCATGCCCTTAAGATAGACATTGAAATCCTCGTTTTGGCCACAGGTTCTGAGCTGTATTGTTCTCGCTTACATTAGGAGCCTCACCACTAGCCACTGTCCCCCTTGCTCTCAACTCTAGTCATGCTGGCTAGACTAGTTACATACTAATGCACCGTATACCGTCTCTGTTTAGGATTTTCACATACACTGTTCCTTCTGCCTGGAATCTTTGCTTAGTTAACTCTGTCTCAATGCAGATGTCACTTCCACAAAGAAGCATTCCCTGTCCCCTCACACTAACTTAAATCTTATATTTTTAAGGTCTTAATCCCACAATGAAGACTTTATTCTCAGAAGTCTCAATGGTAAATTATTCCAAACATTAAGAAAGAATTAATGTTAAACTTTTGCAACTCTTTCAAGTACTAGGAAAGAAAAAAAAAGGATAATCTCCAAGGCCTGAATACCTTGATTCTAAAACATGAGAAACATTATAAGAAAAACTACAATTGAATTCTCAAAAATCCTAGAAAAAATATTAACAGTGTATTGAGAAATATGTAAAAAGGATAATCTTACTCAGATTGGCTTATTTTGAGAATTCCAGTTCAGTCTAGTACTAAAAACTAATCAGTGTGATTAACATGCTTACAGAATAAAGGAGAAAAATTATAACAATCATTTTAATAGATGCACTAAAATAAATTGAAAACATTCGGTATCTACCAATGATGTTTAAATATCATGGCAAATTAGGAATAGAAAGGAGTTTCCTTTATCTAACAAACAACACAAAGCCTATAGCAATTGACAGACTTGATAGTGAAATGTTGAAGACTTCCTCTTGAAATTAGGGACAAGGAAACGTGTTAGAGTGTCCAGTCAATGGAATAAGGCAAGAAAAAGAAACAAAAGATGTAAAGGTTGGAAAGAAAGAAAGAAATCTTTTATTACATACAGATGTTATAATTTTATACATGGAAAATCCTGTAGAGAATACATGCATATAAATTGTTAGGAATACTAAGTGAGCTTAGTAAAGTCATAAAATGCAAGGTCTATTATTTGAAAGTACTTCTATCATAACAAAGAGAAGAGAATGAAAGCAAAAAAAGCCAGACACAAATACTTGTAAATACATAGCATCCCATTTTATAGAAAGTTCAAAACCTGTAAATACATATTATCCCATTTTATATAAAGTTCAAAAACCGGTAAAAACTAAAGTATATTATCAGAAGTCAGGACACTTAGTTTTAGGAGTCACTGCTGGTTGCCTCCCTTTCTTCTTCCACTGAAATAAGACAACAAGCTACCATAAAAAAGGAACAATTAGAGAATACAAACTATATGAAATTAAGCATATGAAATTTTAAAATTCAATAGAAATAATGGACTATAAACTAACCTGTAACTAATAAAGAGTCCCAGAAAGGGAGAATTGATAGCAAAAGGAAGAAACTTTTGAAGAAATAATAAAAATTTCCCAGTACTGTGGAGCTTGAGTCTACACGGTGAGAGGCTCTACCAGATGTCCAGAGTAATGAATGAAGAATCATGCACACCAAGACATCTTCTAGAGAGATGTAAGAGTATGAAGCATTTCTATAAAGAAAAACTTATAGAGCCAGAAACAAGCAAAAACAACACACAATGGAGCAACACCCTAACCTTCTAGGTGAAAATGGCTTTCATCCATAAATTCTATACCCAATCAACCTCTTTAACAAAGTTTGGAGGAGACTAGACATTATGACTGATGCAGCTTTCTCCTGATACTACTGCAGGATGCACCCCACTGAAAGACTAGAATAAACCAAGAAAGAACAAGGCAAAAGATCTCCAGAAATGGGAAATCCGATATAGGAGGGTGTGAGGGCAAGTCCTAGGCTGATGAAGATGGACAGCCAGCCAGGACAGCAAGGAGTCTAGATTGGAGGAGAACAGAAGGTTTCAGGAGATATCTCCGGGGGCGGGGGGGGGGAAGTAGAACTGACAAACAGTCTTAAGAGGCTGACCATGTGAGAAATAATATTGAGAGATACTTCAGAGATCCATGAGATGGATGGGAAGGATTACCAATAGGTTCAAAGAAAACTAGGCAAACAAAAAAGGACGATTATTAAGTTTTATAAAAACTCCTTTCTTGGTCCCCTCTGATTACTCCAAGATTTCTACCCTGTATCACAACCATTCCTTGAGATTTCCTGTGGCAATATCTATGTCTGTGTCCACATTAGGCTGTTTTTCCTAGTGTTATTGTGTCCTTGCATTTTTGACACAATTTCACTGCAGAATTCTGTGGTTATAAATTAATGCTGGTTGGTTTGCTTCCAATTATATTCAAATCATTTAATATTTCTGAATTTAAAATTATGTTTTACTTATAGATACCATTGCTTACTAAACTGACCTACCTGGCTTTTCAATCTTATTATGTTTAATTTTAATATACATTCAGATAAGTGAACAAGACATAAATGTACAGCTTAATTATCACAAAGTGACCATCAGTGTAAACACTATCTAGATCAAGAAATAGAGTATTGCCAGCACCCTGGAAGGTGCCCTCTGCCCCCTCCCAACCACTATCCCTTCCTCTTCCTCAGAAGTAACTGTCCTGACTTCTGATAATATACTTTAGTTTTTACAGGTTTTCCAATTTTCCATAAAATGGGATAATATGTATTTACAGGTTTTTGAACTTTCTATAAAATGGGACACTATGTATTTACAAGTATTTGTGTCTGGCTTCTTTGCTTTTATTCTTTTCTCTTTATTATGATGGAAGTACTTTCAAATAATAGACCTTGCATTTCATGACTTTACTAAGCTCACTTAGTATTCCTAACAATTTATCTGCATGTATTCTCTACAGGACTTTCTATGAATAGAATTATAACATCAGCATGTAATAGAAGATTTATTTCTTTCTTTCCAACCTTTACACCTTTTGTTTCTTTTTCTTGCCCTATTGCATTGACTGAGAACTCTAATACATGTTTCCTTGTCCCTAATTTCAAGAGGAAGCCTTCAACATTTCACCATCAAGTCTGTCAATTACTAGAGGCTCTGTGTTGTTTGTTAGATAAGGGAGACTCCTTTCTATTTCTAATTTGCTGAGGTTTCTAAACATCATTAGTGAATACCCAATGTTTTCAATTTTCTTTAATGCATCTGTTAAAATGATTGTTACAATTTTTCTCCTTTATTCTGTAAACACGTTAATTACACTTATTAGTTTTTTAATACTAGACTGAACTGGCATTTTCAAAATAAACCAATCTGAGTAAGATTAACTATCCTTTTTATATATTGCTCAATTCACTTTGTTTAATATTTTGTTTAGGATTTTTGAGAATTCAATTGTAGTTTTTCTTATAATGTTTCTTATATTTTTGAATCAAGTTTATTCAGGCCTTGGAGATTACCCTTTTTTTTTTTTCTTTCCTATTCTTTGAAAGCATTGCAGTTTAATATTAATTCTTTCTTCATGTTTGAATCAAGTTTATTCAGGCCTTGGAGATTACCCTTTTTTTTTCTTTCCTATTCTTTGAAAGCATTGCAGTTTAATATTAATTCTTTCTTCATGTTTGGAAGAATTCACCGTTAATATTTAGAATAAAGTCTTAACCGTGGGAAGGTTGTTAATTATAGATCCAATTTATTTAATAGTTGCAGGGCTATTCTAATTTTTCTCTTTCTTCTGTCAGTTTTGGTCAGTTGTGGGTTTTTTTGAAAAATGTGTCTATTTCATCTAATTAATCAAATTTATTGTTCAGAGCTGCTCATGATATTCTTATAATCTTTTAAATTTTTATAGTAGGATCTATAGTATTATCACCTTTATGATTCTTGATAACAGTTATTTGTGTTTTCTATCTGTTTTTCTTTAATCAATCTATCCAGGAGTCAATTTTATTACTCCTTTCCAAGCACCAACATTCAGCTTTATTGATTTTATTGATTTTTTTCCATATCATTAATTTTTTTCTCTCACCTTTGTTATTTCCTTCTTTCTACTTTTTTGGGAGTCTAATTAGTTTTTCTTATTCTAATTTCTTTAGGTGGATGTTTAGCTCATTTATTTTAAGATTTTGTCCTTTCCTAATACATAAATTTAAGGCTTTAAACTTTAAACATAGCTTCAACTGCATTCCACNTATTTTGTTTAGGATTTTTGAGAATTCAATTGTAGTTTTTCTTATAATGTTTCTTATATTTTTGAATCAAGTTTATTCAGGCCTTGGAGATTACCCTTTTTTTTTCTTTCCTATTCTTTGAAAGCATTGCAGTTTAATATTAATTCTTTCTTCATGTTTGGAAGAATTCACCGTTAATATTTAGAATAAAGTCTTAACCGTGGGAAGGTTGTTAATTATAGATCCAATTTATTTAATAGTTGCAGGGCTATTCTAATTTTTCTCTTTCTTCTGTCAGTTTTGGTCAGTTGTGGGTTTTTTTGAAAAATGTGTCTATTTCATCTAATTAATCAAATTTATTGTTCAGAGCTGCTCATGATATTCTTATAATCTTTTAAATTTTTATAGTAGGATCTATAGTATTATCACCTTTATGATTCTTGATAACAGTTATTTGTGTTTTCTATCTGTTTTTCTTTAATCAATCTATCCAGGAGTCAATTTTATTACTCCTTTCCAAGCACCAACATTCAGCTTTATTGATTTTATTGATTTTTTTCCATATCATTAATTTTTTTCTCTCACCTTTGTTATTTCCTTCTTTCTACTTTTTTGGGAGTCTAATTAGTTTTTCTTATTCTAATTTCTTTAGGTGGATGTTTAGCTCATTTATTTTAAGATTTTGTCCTTTCCTAATACATAAATTTAAGGCTTTAAACTTTAAACATAGCTTCAACTGCATTCCACTCACCTGTTTTATCAGTAGTACACTAATCCCCCTTTATCCACGGTTTCACTTTCCACAGTTTCAGTTACCTGTAGTCAACCACAGTCTGAAAACAGGTGTGCACAGTACAATAAGATATTTTAAAAGAAAGAGAGAGACCACATTCACCTTATGTATATTACAGTATACTATTTTTTTTTTTTTTTTTTTTTTTTTTTTGTGACCAGTAAGGGGATCGCAACCCTTGGCTTGGAGTCCCCCGCACCGCACTCAGCCAGGAAGCGCACCGGCCATGCCTACATAGGATCCGAACCTGCGGCCTCAGCGCTCCCAGCGCCGCACTCTCCCGAGTGAGCCACAGGGTCGGCCATAGTATACTATTATAATTGTTCTACTTATTATTAGTTATCGTGGTTAATTTCTCACTATGCCTAATTTAAAAATTAAATTTTGTCATAGGTATGTATGTATGTATAGGAAAAAATATAGTATATGCAGGGTTCAGTACTGTCCACAGTTTTGGGTATCCACTGGAGGTCTTGGAACATATCCCCTGTGGATAAGGGGTACTACTGCAGTAGTATCTTGGTTGCTTTGTATGTGTAAGCCTAGTTTTTGTCTCTTATTTTTAAAATATCAGAGATACCTTTAATTACATCTCAGAAGCTTCCAAACTATTTCTTTTCTTTTAAGCTATATGCATACATTAACTTGATAAAAGTGGCTGGAGGGGACTTTCAACTTCCCACCACCCACAGGACAGATGAGAACAATGTAGCACATTTGCCTGTACTTTCCATTCGATTCCGCATTTGATCTTCACTCTCCCCACCTAAATCCCATCAGCACTGGAGTTCCTCCTCAGCAAGCCTTTCCTGGCTGATCTCTCCCTTCTCTGAACTCTCAAAGTACTTGATGTCCATTTAATTCATTTTGACACTTGATAATGAACTCTCTTACAGTGTTACTTTTTCAAGTGTCTATGTATTTCCAATGAGCCTATTGTGAGAGGAAGAGGCCCTATGTCGTTACATTTAGTTATGCTTCCCTCAACATGTTGCATGGTGCTAGATGTATGACCCACAGTCAGTAATCACATGACACACAGGAAGAGCAGGTGCATAGGTGCAGGGGCAGGGCCACAGTGCCCTGCCCACATCCTCTCAGCACTCATCCCTCTTGTGCATGCAGCAGCTTCTTACTGCAATCCCTGCAACTCTCAGGCTGCTGTGCATGCTTGGCCTGCTTGCAGGACATGCCAAGTTGCTGGGGAGTTGTCTCAATGATAGATAAGAGCTGGTCCATGAATACTCCAGCCTCCTCTGCCGTCAGGTGGGACAACTCCCAGGGGACTGCACCCCAAATGCCACAGTGGTAATCTAATATGTACCCTGTTTAGTTTCCATTCCTTCTCCAGCTCACTTCCCCATTCTAAACCCTTCCTGGAATCACTTCCCAAACGAACTATTTTTACTTAAAATTAAATCTTCATCTCAAGGTCTGTGTTTGAGGAAATGCAATGCAAGCTGTCCATTGGCCATTCTGTCTCTCTCAAGGGATTGTCCCTCATTCAGAGATGAACAAAGCTTAAACCACAAATTCTAAATACAATTTATTCAAACTAATAGCACAAGAAGAATTTTTTAAATAAACTCACATCATTTGGCAATACCCAAGAGGGAAGCCCAGGGTTCCAATTCCCATGTGGTCACTCGCTGGATGTGTGCCCATGGGAAAGCTACTGCACTTCTTCAGGCCTCAGGTTGCTAATTTAAAAAGTGATAGTGACACCTGGTTCCTCTAACCTCCAATTGTTGGTTTGGGAAACAAAGGAGAGAATGTACTGGAAAGGGTTTTACACACTGTGAATTACAAATAAAACGTGAGATGAAATGAAATGTCACCTCTTTTCATGCAGGACTGAAACTATTCTTACAACGTTTATTATTATTGTTTTGGCTGCTGACCAGTACAGGGATCCAAACCCTTGACCTTGGTGTTATAACACTGTGCTCTAACCAACTGGTGCTTACTGGCCAGCCTAGTCTTAAAATGTTTAGAAAACTAACCACAAGAAAGAAAAAAAGGAAGGGAGATAGGAAAGAAGAACGGACTTGCCTAAAAGATATGTTGCTTTCTAATATTTCCCCCTATGACAGTGAGGCATAAACTCAATTTGTAAATTTTATCCAAGTCTCCTGTTTTATTGAAAAACAAATGAGCTAGGAAAAGAGACTAGAAGGAAAGATTTATTCACTGCTTTTCTCAGCCTAGCAATCTTGGGCCAGAAGAGGGCAATGCCCAGGTCTTACTCCAGTGTGTGAACAGGCATTTATATCGTGCCTGTTAGGCACAGAGTGGAACCTTAAATATTTGCTAAAATGTTTATCTGTTTCTTTCTAAATTCAGAAACTTGCCTAACTGCCCCAACTATAAAACTGAAATGTCAATGAGGAAAGATTTTTCTTTAGAAATTGGTCACTCAGAACTTATTATCCAGGAAAAAAAAATAGTTACCACAAAATAATAGGCTAAAAAATAAGTTAGCTCACACTGGCATAACCACAGGCTGGGAGCTCACTACTAGAAATAAAATCATAAAAGAGTGAAGGAAAACATCCAATTACAGAACATTAGAAACAGCAACCTGGCTGGTCAGGTTATTTAATGCCCACCTTTTACAGCTGAGAAAACTGATATCCAAAGAACTTATATGGCCCCATATTACAATGATTTGATTATTTCCACTATATAATCATTTCAGAAATCTATCAGTTTAATAACTCACATCATGATTTAACTCATTTAACCCCCACAATTCTGACAATAAATTATTGCAATTATTATTATTATTGTAATAATTATTAATAAATAATTATTAAACATTATTAAATATATTTATTGTTAAATATTATTAAGTGTTAAAT
>NW_007735022.1:45538-64460 GCF_000696425.1 Galeopterus variegatus
GATTTAACTCATTTAACCCCCACAATTCTGACAATAAATTATTGCAATTATTATTATTATTGCAATAATTATTAATAAATAATTATTAAACATTATTAAATATATTTATTGTTAAATATTATTAAGTGTTAAAAAATAATTATTGCAATTATTGCTAAGAGTAAAAGTATTCAGAGAGGTTTCTCATGTTCTTCAGGGTCACACAGCAAGTGAGAAGCAGAAATATGCCTTAAACGAAGTTATTTTGCCTTCAATATCTATTCTCTTTTGAGTCCACACACTCTCCTGGTTTTGACTGTCATTTTTTTCTAAAGTAGGGAGACGGCTGGACAGGGAATCACTTCAATATTTGACCCTATAGGATCACAGTCACTAAAATCTGATATTTACTCCAACAGGCTGTCATTTACTGTTCAAAAGATACCCAGAGAGGTTAAAGTGGCAATTGCTAGGTATTCACGGTGTGAGTGAATGAACAAACGAATAAACAAACGAATGAACGCTTGACTTTGTAATTCATGGATGAGGCACCAGAAATTACCTTAAATGGCCACAAGATGGCACTACTTCACTTGTGACTTCACAAAATCACATTCAAGAATTTTAAATCATTTTGGTCAGGGAGAAACGATTTATCGCTCATAATTGAGAGAGGCTCAGTTATTTCTTATGTGTTTTGGGAGTGCTTCCTTGTTTTTTCTTAAATCTACACAGGAGATACTGCAAATATAGACTTTAAATTAGGCCTGAGACCCTGAGTGCTGTAAAGCTGGGAAATATTAACCAAGAAACAGTCACTCGCCTGTCTCCCGAGCCACTCCGGAAAAACAAAGGCAGGGCTGACACCTGTCATTACTCCCTGAGCCTGCTCAGTTTGCAAAGCTTCCTCTCAGCACTTTCTTGTTATTCTACCACCATCCTTGCTTCAGATTCACAGGAAAGTGATTCAGCAACATCCAGAAAGCAATACATTGGGGTTCTAAAGTGTGCTTGCTTCTTGAAGTATTTGTCTCACACGTTCCCTTGCCAAGACTAAAGTTCAGGTTACTGAAGTGAGTTAATGTATGTTCTGTACACCTTTAACTATTCAGTTCAGTTTACTGTTTGTTTGTGTTTGTTTTTTAAGTATCATTAGAATCCGGTTTACAAATCATTATTCAACTTCTTAAGTTTTAGAACACCAAAATTATGTTAACCAGGGTCAATATTTCAACTTCAACTATATTTAGCATTGACAAAATACACCTTAAATTTAATTTAAATACTTTAGAAATCTACTAGTGCAAAATACACTCGTACATTGTTGATTTTTAGAGGGTCCAGAAAGTTTGGGGGTTGGGCGTATTTTATTAGTGTTCTCTATTGAGAATCCTTTTCCTGATATTTTTTATTGAAATTGTTGGTAATTAACCTTCACTAATGACAATTCAAGTTTGATGAGCCTGAGAAAGAAGGAAGCTCACTCTGTTAGCTGCTGAGTAGGTTTTGGGAAGATCATTTCAACTGTATAGACCAAAAGAGCTGTTTGCCATTAAGATCTGTTTCCTGTACAAACACATCCTCCTTACTAAGAGGTTAAACAGTCTGTTTGCAGGTCAAGGATTAAATGGTTCAGAAAAGCAGGCCTCAATCACCATGTTGCAACGGGCTGTGAGATACGTCAAAGTAATTTCTTATTAATAATAGTTTAAAGAGCTAAGGTTTGCAGTTGATTTACCTTTTAAAAATTAAACAAGCAACTAGACCATGTTCCAACCAGCCCCATTATAACCTCACTGGTCTCCATTCCTGGATATGCTCACCAGAGCAGAAGAGAAAGAGGTGGGAGATTTTATGGAAGGGGGACATCCTCACAATATAAAGTTCAATGGAAAATTAAAATTCCAATCTCTATAGGAAGTGTTAGACTTTTGTTAAAATAAATATTTATACAAAAGAACTGGAAATACTGGGGCCGGCCCGGTGGCGCACTGGATAGTGCGCCACTTGGGAAGCGCGGCGGCGCTCCCGCCCGAGGGGTCGGGGCCCCCATACAGACTGGTTCCCGCTCACTGGCTGAGCGAGGCGCGGGAGCAACGCCGAGGGTTGCGATCCCGTTGCCGGTCCCCGGTCCGGTGCGGGGGCAACACTGAGGGTTGCGATCCGTTGCCGGACACGGAAAAAGACAAAAGACAAAAAAAAAAAAAGAACTGGAAATACTGGGGCCGGCCCGGTGGCGCGATGGATAGTGCGCCGCTTGGGAAGCGCAGTGGCGCTCCCGCCGAGGGTTCGGATACCCCATACAGACCGGTTCCCGCTCACTGGCTGAGCGAGGCGCGGGAGCAACGCCGAGGGTTGCGATCCCGTTGCCGGTCCCCGGTCCGGTGCGGGGGCAACACTGAGGGTTGCGATCCGTTGCCGGACACGGAAAAAGACAAAAGACAAAAAAAAAAAAAAGAACTGGAAATACAAACAAACCCACAAAACTACAAAACAAAAACTATAAATACAATAAAATGTCAATAGGTGCCAAGATTATAAATGTCTTATTCTACTTACATACTTACTTAATTTTCTAGAAGGAATATTATTTTTTATAAATGAAGCTGCAACCAAATGCCCAAGAATTAGGGGAATGTTTTTCAAAACTATAACACATTTAGTCACAGAATATTACACAGTCGTTAAAAAATATCTTTTAGGAAGTTTCTGTGATAACATGGAGAAATGCTTATGTATCAACATTTGCAATAAGCTGAAAGCCAATGCAGGGCACACAATTTCTCTGAAAGGATGTATAAGAAAAAAGAACAGTGGCTGCCTCCAGGGAATGAACTAGAGAGCTGAGGGTAGCCCTAACAGGAAGAATTACTTCTCTATGTACATCTTTTCACACTGATCACATTGGCAAAAAATACATTGCAGGGAGGAAAAAATTCATAAAGTCGTGTGGAGAACAATAGCACCCAGGCAAGCCGAAAGTCTGTTTCTTTCTTTATTTTTTTTTTTTTTTAAAGATGACCAGTAAGGGGATCTTAACCCTTGACTTGGTGTTGTCAGCACCACGCTCTCCCAAGTGAGCCATGGGCTGGCCCCGAAAGTCTGTTTCTTTACACCAAGGCCCTGCAATTCTCTTTCACCAGATCCAGCCCATTACCCACGTGTGCACCAGAGAAATACAAGAGGATGCTCACTGCAGTATGATTTATTACTATGGAAAGGTCTGTATGGACTGAACTGTATCCTCCCCAAATTCCTATGTTGAAATTCTAATCCCCAATACCTGTATTTGGAGATAGAGTCNCCCATTACCCACGTGTGCACCAGAGAAATACAAAAGGATGCTCACTGCAGTATGATTTATTACTATGGAAAGGTCTGTATGGACTGAACTGTGTCCTCCCCAAATTCCTATGTTGAAATTCTAATCCCCAATACCTGTATTTGGAGATAGAGTCTTTGAAGAGGTAAATAAGTTAGACTGGGGTCAATAGAATGAGCTCTAATCCAACATGACTGGTGTCCTTGAAGAAGAGGAGACTAGGACACAGACACACAGAGGAAAGACCAGGTGAGGACACAAGGAGAAGACGGCCACCCACAAGCCAAGGAGAGAGGCCTCAGGAGAAACCAGCCCTGCGGACACCTTGATCTCAGATTTGTAGCCCCCAGAACAGTGAAACAATAAATTTCTGTTATTTAAGCCACCCAGACTGTGGTAATTCGTTACGGCAGCCGTAGCAAACTAATTCAAAGTCCATTGATAAGGGGGTGGATAAATACACTGTTGGTTATGCTGGTTGTGCAGACAGTGAGACACCACACAGTTTTTAACAGAAACACTCACTACCAAAAGCTATACAAGATGAAGGTTCTAGCAATATGGAGTCCGGTGAGTGGAGAACTTAGTCCCAGCATGCTGGTCTTACCCGACCTGAATCCTAGCCAACAGAGCTCGAGGTAGCACCACATGCAAGGGAAAGCCTCGATTCTAAAGGACGAGGAAACGTAGAGCTGTTGGCTCATTCCTACAGCCATTTATAGTGCCAGTCCCTTACCCGACCTGAATCCTAGCCAACAGAGCTCGAGGTAGCACCACATGCAAGGGAAAGCCTGGATTCTAAAGGACGAGGAAACGTAGAGCTGTTGGCTCATTCCTACAGCCATTTATAGTGCCAGTCTCTAGATGCAGGGCCAGAACCCCAAAGTCAAACCAGCTCTCCAACAGGGCCCCTCTCTCTCATGCCAGAGAAACAGTCCTGCCATGGTAAAAGGAGATCAATCATTCACTCATTTGTTCAACTAACATTGATCCAACATCCCTTTGAGTCAGGGTCTTCCTAGGTATGAAGATATAATGAAACACATCTAATCACTGTCAAGAGAGATCAATGAAAGGTCAATCACAACACAAGGTTTTCTTGGGGATCTCTGAGCAGCATCCAGTAGGGAGTGGAGAAGGACTTCACAGGGAAAGTCTTCTGCTGTGCATTTTCTCTGCCTGAAAGGCCTACCTTTCTTGCTTTGGGACGCGTCTACTCAAAAAAGGAAGGTCTTTTAGGCAGGGAGACTGACAGGTATAAGGGAGAAAGTCACCAACAGCCCTGGCTGCTGGAGACGGGCTCCAGTGGGACAGCTGCATGCCTGCAGGGAGGGGCAGGAACAGGATGGTGAGGGTGGAAGTGTAGGGTGTGGGTTTTCTGTGTAGACAGCAGGAGCCAACGAGTTTTCATGAAGAGGAGTGGCCTGATGGGCTGTCCAGGAAGAGTCTGGCAGCAGTGCGAAGGACTGGAGGGGCAGAAACCTTGTCCCAGCATCTGGTAGCTTTTCCAGCCCAGTGCTCACAGAGACAATTGTAACTTGGGACTGCAGCTGGAAATGCTGAAAGGTCATTTTGCCTGAGAAGAAAAGACAATAGACCAAAAGAAGGCCCGAGATGAATGGACAATTGTAGCTAGCAACTGCTTAGACCATGCAAATTTTAATGTCAAAAGTGCTTATCCCATATGAATTTTCTTTGTCCAAGGACAAAAGGGGCCATTGGATCCTGGAGACCTTGTGAATCTAGAAGGGCTTTTCTCCAGAAAAGTGCCGCATTGTCCAGAAAAGTCTCCCCTTCTGCCGGCACCGATTGGATCAGCAGTTACCATAAAACTATCTGAGAGACCACCTAGGCACCCGAGGCCAACTGGGATGCAGGTGTACAGGTTCCTGAAACATACCCAAACACTTACCTGTACACTCACTTGCAGGCCTAAGGAGGTGTTCTCATCCGAGAAATGCCGCAGGAATTATAAAGGGCTCCTTTGAGACCCATTTGCCCCACAAAGTGCACTGTGCTGGGTGTTTTTTATAGGAGGCATAAAAACTTTGTGGGAAGTACACCCTGGATCAAGAAAGTTGGCTTCTGACCTCATGTCTGCTACAGAAAAGATTTGTGATCTCTGGGGCAAAGCATTAAACCCCCAGGCCTGAGTTTCCTGAGATGTGAAAAAAAGAGATGAAGCCAGTACTTCCCAAATCTGTCTGTACGTCAGAACTACGTGGGTTTCGGGTCTTATTTAAGCCTTTAATCCACTCAAAATGGATTAGACTCCAATATTAGATCGAAAACCATAAAATTACTAAAGGAAAACATAGGGGAAACACTCCAGGAAGTAGGACTGGGAAAAGACTTTATGAATAAGACCCTAAAAGCACAAGCAACAAAAGAAAAAGTGAACAAATGGGACTACATCAAACTAAAAAGCTTCTGCACAGCAAAGGAAACAATCAACACAACAGAAAGACAATCTATGGAATGGGAGAAAATATTTGCAAACTATACATCTGACAAGAGATTGATATCCAGAATATATAAAGAACTCAAGCAACTATACAGTAAAGAAACACATAAGCCCATTAAAAAATGGGCAAAGGAGATGAATAGACATTTTTTAGAGGAAGACATACAAAAGGCTTACTGGTACATGAAAAAATGCTCAACATGACTAGTCATCAGAGAAATGCAAATCAAAACCACACTGAGATATCATCTCACCCCAGTTAGACTCGCCATTATTAAAAACACCAAAAACAACAAATGCTGGTGAGGATACGGGAAAAGGGGAACCCTCCTACACTGTGGTGGGACTGTAAATTAGTGCAGCCATTACAGAAAACAGTATGGAGTTTCCTCAAACTACAGATGGAACTACCATATGATCCAGCAATCCCACTGCTGGGTATATACGCAAAGAAATAAAAATCATCATGTCGAAGGGTTACCTGCACTCCCATGTTCATGGTAGCTCTATTTACAATAGCCAAGATATGGAACCAACCTAAGTGTCCATCAACAGATGACTGCATAAGGAAAATGTGGCATATATACACAATAGAACACTACTCAGCCATAAAAAAGAATGAAATTCTGCCATGTGCAGCAACATGGATGAGTCTGGAGAAAATTATGTTAAGTGAAATAAGCCAGACAAAGAAACAGAAATACCACATGTTCTCACTCATAACTGGGTGCTAAGAAGGAAGGAAGGAAAAGAAAGAAAGAAAGGAAGGAAGAAAGAAGGAAAGAAAGAAAAGACCAAAACAATGCATTGGACTTTCAGAAGGAAAAAACAAACCTAAGGATACTAGAGATGGGATGGGGTGAGGTCGGGAGGGGGTTTGGGGAGAAATAGATTGGGTAAAGGGCAATAAGAAAAATCACAACTTGTACTAATGAATATGCTTATAATAAACAACAAAAACTATAAAAAAGAAAAAAAAAAAAAAAAGAACTACACAAAAACTCATTGAGAAAACTGACTCCTGGGCATAACTCCAAACCACTTGGATCAAAATATCAGGGGAGCAGGATGCTGGAGTCTATGTGTAACCAAGTATCTGTGAAGGCATCTGTTACCTGCGTATCCATAGGTCTCCTGCTTAGAAATTCAAATAATGGGGAACAGCACCACCCCCAACCCCGTGGCCAATCCTTTGGCCTGTATTCCTGAAGATGTCTCTAGGAAGCCTTGGATTATTCCTGGGCATATCTTCCTCCGATCTCTAGCTCCTACTGCACTCTCCATCTTATTCAACCTATTCTCTCTTCTCCTCCCAATGCCAGCCAGAACTGGAAGCAAGGCCACCCTTTTTTAGGATTAAAAGTGTCTCTAGCTATGGTGGTCAGAAAGGAACATTGTAGAACAGCCTGGCAATTCTACACCTTCTTATTCTTATGGGTCCCCCTGACCAGACCACCCACTGGGAACACCCTTTCTCCTCAGGACCCAAATTTCTGCCATCCCATTATTCTGCTCCTGAGGAGTCCATGCCTAATTCTCCCGGAGTTCTGCTGATTTTTCTAGCAAAGCAGTTTGCTCCCACAACCCACAGCAACTACTGGAAGTCTAGGCCAACCTTTGCATATCTCAAAACAGGTTAATGGACATGTCAAACAAAAGGTCATTCAGGAACATAAGCAATGACAGAGTGTCCAAAATACTTCCTTTTAAACATAATCACATGATGTAGCTAAGCCCCCACCCCCAAGTGTTTCACTTCCCATTACCAGCAGAAGGCAGGTTCTGGTAGCAATACCCTAACCCTACCTCTATATGCATTATGCTGCTCCCCATGGAAGATGGCAGTAGAATTCTGTTTGCAACAGAAAATCAATCTCCCCACCCCTTGGGTGTTTAACAAGCTCCCCCAGGTGACAGGGACAGCCAGTCTGCACAAGACTCTGGACATGATGAGTGCAGGGGGTGAGACGGACTTTGGAGCTGTCATGCTAGGATTCAAACCCCAGCTCTTCTATTAACTTGCTGGGTGACCTTGGGCAAGTTATTTGTGTTAAACAAAGTTTCTGGAAGGCCATTGTTTTGAACTAATCTCCTGCACTAGTCCCCGGGAGACTAGACCAGACCAAAATGGAGTCATGGCGTGGTCCACGCCATGGCAGAGTCCTGAAAAGAATAGCTTGGGCTGCCCTCTCCAAGTTGACAAGGCCACTGGAGGGAGAGCTGCTGGCAGTGTCACGGCTACAAGCACTTGCTTTCGCTGTAAGGATCTCTGCCTTGGCATAGTGGTACTGCTTTTACTTTCTCTTTTGATGTTTTGGTCAGTGTGGCAGTTTCCTGAGTTTCCAAAAGATGCAGAAAATGACACACAAACAGTTGTTGTCATAAAATTAGATGGTCGCACCAAAGATCCTGGAAGATTGAACAACTCCAAATTGTCCCTTTTGAGTCAATTAATTATGCCAACGGATGTTTCAAAAACATCAGTCACGATTAATCATGAGCAATTGCTTTTACCAGAGAAATTAATAAATAAAGAAGTCCCCATCCTCTTCCCACCGTCTGGGTATATGGTTACATGGGATATAAAATGAGGAAGGGAAAAATTTGGTACCCTCCCAGGGGACATACAAAGTATGATCTAAGTTGGCAAACATCATTTACTGGAGGTTGTATTAATGGCAAGAGAATGATTGGCATTAATGAGAAAATACATGATTGGGATAAATTAAGTACATGGGAATGAAAACGTAGAATTCCCTTTACTTGGTGATGTCCAGTTTTAAATAAATCATTAAGAATCAGGTGTTGGGATAAAAATATATTCTGTAAAATTATTAAACCTGCAAAATGAGATCTTAAAAGAATAAGAGAGTGCAACTGGTTTTGTGAGGGATGGTGCTGTGCACAAGGACACTTTAACATTTAGATCAAGATTACACGGCCACAGCCAATGCATAACCTTAAAATATGCATGATAATGCTGCTCAAATATCCACTGTTCTTTTTCCATATGAACAGTTGCCCCTGCTGGTCTCCAAAGATGGCTTCCATCAATTCTTCCCTTCCCTGGATGCATTTGCTGCTTCTTCCTTTAGAAGTGACGTCTACTTCTCCTCCACTTGAGTCTGGGCTGTTCTTGGGATCGTATAACTTCGTATAATGTATGCTATACCAGAAAAAGGTCACAAGATAACTTCAAGACAATGAAGGGATGGCCGATCTGATAACCTGATCCCAGGAAAAAGAAACACGAGTTGATCACCTAAGACGTGCTGACCTCTAAAAAATTTCCTCCCTTCTTTTTGGACTATTGACTTAAGCTTGCTGATACAATAAAAATAGTACCCAAAACCCCCCTGCAGAGAAAAATCTAAATAAAAGGCATTGTCTCATGCTCTACTGGGCTCCAGCTGCAACACGCTGACAGTCTGCAGAGAGAGAACGTGCATATTGATGCATTGAGGTCTCCGTCTGTGTTTGTTATTTTTGCCGATCCCTCATCCCTTTTTCAAGGGCCCCCAACTCGACTGGAGCTGGTCTCCGGCAGAGTCACTCATGCTGAGGAAGCAGATAAATCCCCAAACAGATCGATTTTTCCTAAAAACAGGAGATTCCACTCTACCTGAGTCAGTGTAATAAGTCCCCTCTGCTTTAACCCTTACAAAGATAAATAACCTGAAATAACCTGAAGTTAACCAATCGATTTTTTTTCTATGCTGTTTTCTTATTCCCACCTTCCAAAATCCACCATCTGCCACTGCCCAGTGGGACCTCTTGTATTTTGTGGAACGGGGGTTGCTCTGATTCATGAATTGCAAATAAAAGCCAATTAGATCTTCAGCTAAATTTGTTGTAATATTGTCTTTTGACACTTGTTGCGTGCAGTCTCTGAGCCTTGGTTTCCACATTTGCAAAAAGAAGAGAATATTGCCAAGTTCACAGAACTGTATTAGGTTATACATGTGAAAGTAACTGTCAAGAAATGCTGGTTTTCTTCCTCTTAGCATACAGTAGGCAGCCTTAGATAAGTTTAGGGAGTTAGACAAAGCTCACATGGGCTGGGTCTTCTCTAAGCAAATACCTTTCCTCCTGGGCCTCATGAAGTCATTCGCTAAGCCTGGAAACTTCACTAAAGATCTTTCTCAAAGGGGACTAGCTACCTCATTACCTCTATGGGCAACTGTGAAAGTGCAGCCTGCTCCTTTGGGCAGCCACTGCATTGACTGGTGGTGATACATTCAAGGTCAACATCCAATTTCAGGACAAGGGAAAGTATAACTTCACTTGAACATGAGGCTGGAGAACAGTGACATTGCTGTCCTGGGTAACCTTCAGGCACTGTAAAATGAGGTGACTCTGAACTTGCAGGAAAACAAGGATCAGGAAATCCATCACTTTATAATTTCTGAATGCTGGGATTCTCCTGGGCACTCCTATAGCACATTACTCTGGATCACGTCTTTCTGGGCACACTGTGAGCTCTTCAAGGGCAGAGAATGGGTCTGCAGCATCTTTTACCTGCAGTGACTAACAGAGTGCCAGGCCTACACCAGACACGACACATTTGATAAAAAAGTAAATGCATTAATTAATGGATGGATAGACCGGGGAAATTCAGGCTATGTAATCTGGCTGCCTTAGTGATTATTTCACATAATGTGCTTTCAGAATTCCCTGAAAACACAAGCTTTAATTTCAAAAACTAATTCTGAAAAGCAGAAAGAATGTGTCCCAGTGCAAAAGTGACTCAATCAAAACTGTCAAGCGCAACGATGCATTAAACTAATCCATTCAATCCCTCATTCATTCAACAAACTCTTACTGAATCTTCATTACATGCCAGGCACTATGCCAAGAGCTAGAGAAAACGAGGAAAAAAAGACATGGTCCCTAGAGGGGCCGGGGATCAATCGAGGTTTTTAAGCTCCCTGCGTGGTTCCATTGTGCATCAGAATTGAGAAGGGCTGTCTGGGAGGACCAGCTGCTCACTGCCCAGAGCCTGCAGGGTGACAAAGGGCAGACACCGCACCAGTTCTGGGGGACCACCTGCTAACTACTCTGTTCTTCTCCCCATTTCCACCTCCTGCCTTTTTCTCTCTTAACCAGTCAGAATCTCAGATGAATTATTTATTGCTTTTTGCAACTTCTGAATAATACTCTTGTTCCTTACAGTTACCTTAAAAAGTTACAAAAAAAATAAATAAAAGGTAAAATAGAGTATTTTAGATTTGGCTTTTTCAAAAACAAAACCAGAAAATGTATTTCTTTTCAACTGAAAGCTCACCAATCCAAGACACATTTATTAAATGCATATTGCATTTAGGACAACTTGGAAGTCTAAGGCAAGAAAAAGTTTCAACCTTCTGTCTAAACTTTGGTTCTACACTGAAATTTTTTTCAATGGATTCTTAGGAGAAAAAGGGTACAAATCACTCTTCTATGTGCTGTCCTTTCAGTGCTCCACAAAACCTCATAATTAAAAAAAAAATAAAAACAAGCCTTGAGGAATCATTTTTCACCCTTGTGCCTGGGGCCTTGCACCGAGTCTGACAATACAGCATCCACAAGCCCAGGAGGAGGCTCGCCTTCTACGCATTCCATAAAGAGTAAGAGATTCTGGATGGTCATTAGTGGGACCAACTGTTCCAGTTAGTGCAGGACTGAGGCACTGCAAGAGTCCCTGACAAACCTGGACATCTGATCACCCTAACGGGCACCTCTCTTCTCATTACCAAAGCTCTTTGAGAAAAGAAGATAAACACCGTGAAACCTGGTCATAAATCTCATTGCAAGTTCAGGGACTTCACTATAATATGAATTATTCCATACACTTTGTGCCAATGGTGATATTTACCATTTTTGCTAGTGTGCAAGATGTGCATTTTTCTCGGTCTTGCACCTCAAAGTATTCCTGTTGGAGACAGACTCTGATAGATGTTGGACACCTACATTCCCTCTCCCTACCCACTATCTATAGTTCCTCCTGGAACACAACGTAGGGTTGCCCAAAGATTTCCTGGTTAAATTGGAGTGAGCCTCATGCACCAGCTCACATGTACCACTTGTTATCTTCCTTTATCCACGTAAGGACTCAGGTTCAGGTTCTAGTACTCTTCCCCAGCACCAGGACTATACAAACATGTTAAAGGGACAAGCACGTCACTTTCACATTTCTTTGTCAGAAGAGAAGCACCGGCAGGACACCTCATGAAAGATCCACTGCTGAAGGCTTTCATGGGACCTCCTTGGATTCAAATCTCAGCTCTACCAGTCACTGTGTGTGACCTTAGGGCAGGTAGCAAATGTCTCTCTGATTCTCAATTCTCTCATCTGTACAACAACGGTAAATTCTACCTGCAAAGTTGGGAAGGAAGGTGGGAAATCACACTAAAAAACAAAACCATCCAAGTGCCTGACATCTATAGTAAAAATTGAGCATGTCATAGTGCTCAAGTTTTAGGCAAGGTCTCTCTGATTCTCAATTCTCTCATCTGTACAACAACGGTAAATTCTACCTGCAAAGTTGGAAATGAAGGTGGGAAATCACACTAAAAAACAAAACCATCCAAGTGCCTGACATCTATAGTAAAAATCGAGCATGTCATAATGCTCAAGTTTTAGGCAAATAAAACATTAAGTCTGTGCACATTTGCTAAAATACGAACACACACACACAAGCTTCTGAACGTCAGGTCGCTATTGACACAAACAAAAAGCAATTCTTCCATTTAGAAACATTTTCTTTATATAGAAACATACTATTTATTCAGTAAGAAATTAATATTTTACCATCTGATTTGAAGAAATTTTCTCCTCTCAAGCCATCTGATTGAGGGCACACCATTGCAGCATGTACTTTATTATTATCATTATTATTATTTTCCACATTTAATACCATGTTTCCCTCTCCCGTATAGAATATTACCCAATAGAAGTCTCCAAAAGAAGTCACAGCACATTCATAACAAAGATAGAAAAGAAAACTGTCTTTCAATTTTTGCTTTCCAATATAAATGATTCAACTAAAACAAAGCTGGATTTAATCAGCTATGAAACTGGAAATATGAAAATCAGCCCGTGTATATGTCATGGCAAGGATCATTAACACCTCCATGAAATGAGGGGACCAAAGAGAGAAACACCTGCTGCTTCTTTCGAAACTTCTATAGAACTTTAAATTACTTTTGTAAAAAATTATTTCTTTAAAAGACATTCTGCTTCCTTCAATGGTGTCTTCTCAGGGCCATCCCTGGGCAAGCAGATGGTGCATGTGAAATGAAAAACATTCAGAGAACAGCAGCCCCTCCTAGGCTCTTGGTATCCATGTACAAGGAGACTTTCTGATTTCCAATCTTGGCTCAGTTCATAAGAGAAAAGAGAAGGGTTACATTCCTGGAAAAAAATTCAGCCTATGTGAGGACAGGCCTGATGTGCCGTCCACTCAAGTGTTGGTGGCTAATCCTCCTGGCTCGTAGAGTCTTCAGTACCCTGAAAACCTCCCTCCACCGTCCTTCTGCTCCATGGTCTTCTGAGTGTAGCTAAAGTGTCCACAAAGGGTAATGTCACAAGTCAAGGGCACAGGGCTCCCCAGGAAACACCTGTGTCTCACTCAATATGTTCTGATTTAAGAAATCTATGACACGTCTTCTCAGCAAGCACCTTCTACCTTTTGCAGCTAGTGCCTGGGATCCCAGCATACAGACTTCAATGCTGAAAATCATGTCAGAAAAGCAAAGACCATCTCTGCAGCTCTGCCATCCTCTCCACACACCTCCACTCCACGCAAATGTCCTAAGAAATATAAAAACAAACCAGACATGGCTGATTGAACTGTACAAAAAGGCTTTGTAAAAATACTCCCTGCACTTAAAAAAAAAAAAAAAAAGATGCATGTAAACATTGCCTCTAAGTCACAGGAAAACCCTTGCTGATTGAACTGTACAAAAAGGCTTTGTAAAAATACTCCCTGCACTTAAAAAAAAAAAAAAGATGCATGTAAACATTGCCTCTAAGTCACAGGAAAACCCTCGAGCCTTTTTGTCTCCTCTTTCCAATGTTTTGCAGTTTTTACTTGTTCACTTTTTCTTGGAGGTATCAATCTGTTTTTTTCTTATCAACAGAGTTCAGAGTCTGAAGCCGTCTTTGAGTATGAGTTTGTGGTTTGATTGGCAGAAATAGTATTATCAGGAGACTAATGATGTGCAAATAAAAGTACATGGACCTAGGAATAAAAACAGACACAAATTATATTTCAAACAAGAATACAAATGGGAAATGTCACATGATTACATCGTCTTAGTATGATGGCTTTCAGCAATGGTGTGTGTCTATACTCAGGCTTTCCTCAGTCCATTCCACAGATGAGTCCCTTTGGTGGGTGAATGGGATGGACTGAAACCACCAATCTGGGCAGAGCAAACTAACCAGCCCATCTGCGGATAGGCATGGTATTGTCCCATGGACATAGTCAGCAGACCGAAAGATGTTACTCCATGATAGCTAGAAACCTCTAATATTCAAAGTCTAAGGACTCACAAGCCCAAATTCAAACCCAATACTGTGTTCCCTGAACACAAACATAACTAACACTAACCCATACGTTCTTCTCAAGTGTTAAGGGTTCTTCTTGCACATCTTATGAACCAGAAGGATCCCGATTTTAAAAACCTGGTCTATAACCCTGAAAATAACTTTCAAACTAGTAAGAAATAAGATTTACTTTTGAGGTATGTGGACTTTTATTACAAAAGCATGGTATTCAGCACAGTGTGCACAATGTAGATACACAATAAATATTGGGCAAATCAACCAATGTAAGTAATTAAAAACAGCTTGCATTAACATAACTGTTCTAGACCCATTTGGAAAGGTTGAACTTACATTTTTCTCTAATGTATTTTGAAGATTAAAGGAAAATAATGCTAAAAGAGAGAAGAAAACCCACAATTGATATATGACCATTCCTCAGCTTCTGTAATGATAAGGTCGGGCACATCAGAATCAGATAATTCACGTAGGCCCCAAACTTCTCCACCCTTTAGCAAGAGGAATGCCTCCCTGAAACTGTCTACAGAACAGTCAGGAGCTCTAGCAGAAGCAAACATATCTTCATTTGTTTATTCTTTCAGCAAGCATTTACTGCTTCAGGTACACGATCCATTAAACTGGGATTTACAAAGAAACATAAGCCTCTGCCCCTTCCCTCAGGGGAATGGAAACAAGATAAGTACATGATTGATGATCATTTAACCAGTGGAAGGTTGAAGAGCCATAACAAGTGACTGTCTAATTTAGTGTCTAAACCAAGACATTACTGAGAGTGAAAATGGGCTCCACAAATAAACATGCTGCCTTAACAGGTATAAACTGAGATTCTCCCAGGTACATTCTAGCCATGGGTAACTCCAGCTTTCAATGTCTACACACCTAAAATATCCTTTCTTTTTGTGCTTTGCCTTAATCTTTCATATGTGGCCAAATCTACACTAGAGCAATTATGTTAGATTAAATCCAAATACTTTGACAATCAAGGGGAAAAAATTTCAATCCCGTAGTAAAGTTTACTAACCTATTCTGACATTTCATATTTCTCTAAAATTTTAAGGAATATTTCATCTTTCTATTATGGAAAAACTTAACTAACATTTACTGAGCATGCCAAGCACTGACCTAGGTACTCCAGACACACAGATTAATAAGGTATAGTTCCTGCTCTCAAGGAGTTTGCTACTTACAAAGGTTTCTACACAAATCCTGACATTCTTACACACTGAATTTAAGACAGTGTTATCTAATTAAAGACAAATTCATGCATGAGGATTTGCTTTTCAAAATGATTTCATAGTAGGGTTCTTTTATAATACAGTTAAGTATTCACTTGAGGCTCATTTACAACTTAAAGAAAAAAATACTAGACTGATTTCTACACAAATCCTGACATTCTTACACACTGAATTTAAGACAGTGTTATCTAATTAAAGAAAAATTCATGCATGAGGATTTGCTTTTCAAAATGATTTCATAGTAGGGTTCTTTTATAATACAGTTAAGTATTCAGTTGAGGCTCATTTACAACTTAAAGAAAAAAATACTAGACTGAAAATTTAAAGCTGAGATTTGAAGCCACACTAGACTGAAAACTGACCAGAAATAAGAAACAAAGCACATCTGAAATTTAAATGTTAAGCAATGAAAGATAAACTGAGAAATCGGTTTGCATACAACTGTCGTTCATTGCCAGTTACTGAAGTCAGCCCCAAATGAGGAACAGATCTATAACAGACTCACCTCCATTAAAAGGCAATTTTAATTTCTTTCACCAGATTCAGTGATTCTCTTAAGAGACTCTGAAAACACTTTCTGAGGTGCAATCAATCAATGATAACCACTGGCAACATGTGGCCATTAAAATTCAAATCAATTAAAATTAAGTAAAATTGAAAATTCAGTTCCTCAGTCTCACTAACCACATTTCCAATGCTCAATGGCCACACGTGCTGGTGGCTAGCATATGGGATGGCACAAATATAGAGCACTCCCATCACCATAGAAACTTCCACTGGACAGAGCTGATCTAGATAGAAAATTTAAATTATATATATAACCAGATAAAGCATTAGGTTGGATAATCTGAAATGGGCCAAACTAACAAAAAAAATGTCAATTTTGTTTCATCCTAAACAGAGGTATTTTTAAAAAATATTCTAGATTGTTTTTAAAAAGAAATGGAAAGCTATTTGATAACAATTTGATTCTGCTCCTGGAGTCCCTGCCTAAGCGTAGGAATGAGCATACTTTAATTGGTTAAACACACGTTATCACAAACAGATCGCCACTTAGTGTGATCCCCAAGCAGTAATTTGCTTCCAAAATAGCTTCTCCTAAAGAAATTTTTAGTAACTGCTAAAGAAAATTTTAGTACTGATCTTTCCATTAAAGAAACTTTGAGTCTGAAACTCAGGCCTAGCACTTAGTTGCTGTGTGAGTTTTGTAAAATTACTCAGCTTCTCTGAGCCTCCACATCTTCATATGACAAGTGGGGATACTGATACCTACCCCTCTCTCTCCTCAGCTTACCACTCCCCGCCTTGAATTCTGTACTCTGCCTACATGCAAATTTCTCTGGTCTTCAGTGCACAGAGCTTCCTCCTGCCACGGGGGCTTTGCTATGCTGTTCCGGAGCTCTGCCCACGGTGCCCACCTCGCCCACTGCTCACACACACCAGGCCAGCTTTGTTCCCACTGCGCAGCCTCCAGGACGGAGCTCAAATGCCACTTCCTCCCAAAAGCCGCCCCCAACACCCAGGCTGAGTCAGATTCCCATTATACTCCCATAAAACTCTGTACTATTCACTCAGAGTACGATCTCACTGTGTATTTATAAATTTGACAATTACTGCCTGTCTTTTCCATCAACCTATCGCCTCAATGGGAGCAGGAAGTATTTCTATATTTTGCTTGCCATTCTAGCCCCAGCTCCCAGCACAGTGCCCAGCACACTGTAGGTATTAAATGATACTGAGTGGAATACAGGCATTTCTGCTATAACGTGATAAATATATTCTTGAAAAATCTTGCGTGTGGCAATATTGCATGCCTAGAATACACCAAGGTTTATGGGGGGAAATCATGTTAGAAGCAAACAACTCAAAACCAAGGAGACTTTGTGATCAGAAACAATGAGCACCCACGGCCCTGGCAGACAACTCAACGGGGCTGAAGGTGCTACTGGCGGTGTTAAAAATGCAGAAGACAACAGCGTGTAGGATTGCCCTGGGATGGGCAGAGAGGAGGTGAAACCAGCTGAGAGCCAGAATGCAGCCTGGGGGATGCCTCTCTGGGGAGGGAACCCCAGTGAAGAGGTGCTCAGTTCAGTCTTCTTCATACAGAGCTGAAATGGCTCCTACCTCTGTAGAACCTCAACCAAGGGCTTTATTTTTTCTTGGCTGAAGAATATAATTCTCTTCCCACTCTTCGGGCATCCCTTGCCTAGAAAAATTTGTGTATAAACCAGCACAACTTCCATGTTATATTGAGATAACTTTTTATCACCTAACTGGTATTATAGAAACACATTATAGCAGAACAGACCTTATCATGGAGCGTTATATAGTTCTTTCTACCTTCTTTTCTTATAAGCTCAAAAAAAAAAAAAAAAACCTTACTTATAGACATTGATACCTGTGTTGAGTATAAAAGTTTTTCCATTCGTTCCTGACCAGTCCATCAACTATACAAAATCCCCAATTTATAAATAAGGCAAGTTTGCATTATTTATTTCTAAGTCACTTTTTAAAACCAGACTATGTTTCAAAGTTAACCTGAAAAAGGCTGTGTAATCCATTAAATAACATAAGTTAGCATTTACTGAGTATGGACTATAGGCCAGTTATGGCCTGAGCCCTCTGCACATTTCTAACATTCGGTCCTAACAATGGTGCTTTGAGGTGGATTCTATTCTTAGCCCACTCCACAGTTGAAGGAAGTACAGGTAAAAGAGGTTAATAACTTCCTAGAGGTCACACAATCTGTTTGCAAGTCCAGTTGCTCAATCATTCCACAAAAGTGGAGAAATACAACTTATTAAACATAAGAGTGACAAAACAAAAGTAAGTAATTATAAGTTTGCAGTTCATTTGGAGCACAGGTGTTTGAATAAAAGGTCCTGATGGCCTATCCCTAAAAGCCTCCGGTCTCTGGTGGAAGGCTCCTCCTCCACCCTAAATTCTACATACTCCCCTCCACCATGTGCAACTGGAAGCATAAATCCCCCACGTGCACCCACCAGAATTACCATCTCAGTAAAGAGCACAGAGCCCTTCTGCAGCCCCCTCAAGTCAGCCTATCTCAGCAGTCAGCAGCACCCCAGCTCCTGCCCCATTTCTGCCCTGCTCTCAGAATGCTCCAGTCCCCAACATAGCTCAAACCCCAGGAAAAAGAGCCAAGGGCAGCAAATTCACCTTCTGAGGTTTTAATATAGATCCATCCTTTTCTTTTTTTTTTTTTTCCTTTTTGTCTTTTTTCATGTCTGGCAACGGATCGCAACCCTCAGTGTCACGCCCGTACCGGACCGGGCCCGGCAACGGGATCGCAACCCTCGGTGTTGCGCCCACACCTCGCTCAGCCAGTGAGCGGGAACCGGTCTGTATGTGGGATCC
>NW_007735022.1:65460-66575 GCF_000696425.1 Galeopterus variegatus
AGCGGGAACCGGTCTGTATGTGGAATCCGAACCCTCGGCGGGAGCGCCGCCGCGCTCCCAAGGGGCGTACTGTAGCAGTGCGCCACCAGGCCGGCCCTGATCCATCCTTTTAGAATGCACTGCCACGAGCACCCCTTAATTACATTATGAATGGCTTAAGGGGTTGCTGTCACCTTTGCTCCTGTGTATTGGTATTTGTACTGTTAGTATCTCCAGGACAGCCATTTCCTCTTAAAGCTCCTATGCGTATTTTTAATATTAAAGCCCCATTTAGAAATTCTTAGAACTTCTTGATTCAATTTACCAACTCTTTAAGTCAAACACAGAGAAAACAGGTTAAGTCTACTGGACAACAATCCAGAACAATGGAAACTTACTTGTATAAACTGATAGTTGGTTCGACAGCCAGCAAGACAAAAGGTGCGACTGTGTAAGTGACAGCCAGCTGAGTGGCAGCCCAGGTGACCACATCATAAATAGCTTTGAGAGCTTTTGAAGAAAGGAAGTAATGTCTGTAGTTGTTCCTTACCTGCAAGCCAAGAAGGTAAAAATGGGGGTAAAAAACAAAAACAACTTTTACTCCATGCAGGCAGGTAGTATACCACAGGAACATAGGCTACAGAAAATAACCAACCATCTGAGTTCTGTTTTCAATTAAAAATACCATTATGGCTTTTCTTATTTTCAAACAACAGCTAAGAAGAAAAAAAAAAAAAATTCTTTCTTTTTTATCATCTCCCAAAGAAAACCACCATTAAAAAACTTGGCACAGAGCTTTCCAAACCTTTTTCTTTTTAAAGATGACCGGTAAGGGGATCTTAACCCTTGACTTGGTGTTGTCAGCACCACGCTCACCCAGTGAGCAACTGGCCATCCCTATATGCCTGGGGCCTTGGTGTTATCAGCACCACACTCTCCTGAGTGAGCTATGGGCCGGCCCAAACAAACGATTTTCTTTCTTTTTTTTTTTAGTGACCAGTAAGGGAATCGCAACCCTTGGCGTGGTGTCGCCCGCACTGCGCTCAGCCAGTGAACGCACTGGCCATCCCTATATAGGATCCGAACCCGCGGTGGGAGCACTGCTGCGCTCCCAGGGCCGCACTCTCCCGAGTGAG
>NW_007735022.1:66585-84119 GCF_000696425.1 Galeopterus variegatus
GCGGCCAGTCTGTATGTGGGATCCGAACCCTTGGCGGGAGCGCCGCCACGCTCCCAAACGGCGCACTATAGCAGTGCACCACCAGGCCGGCCCCCCAAAAGACAGTCTTTTGAATAAACCATGTTGGGAAACTGGATACTCACATGAAAAGAATGAAGTTGGAACTTTACATAATGTACAAAATTTAACTCAAAAAAGATCAAAGACCTAAAACTTAGGAGCTAAAACTATAGTCATGCAATTCGTTCTGAGAAATGCATCATTAGGTGATTTTGTCACCATGGAAACATCATAGAGTGTACTTACACAAATCTAGATGGTGTATCCTACTACACACCTAAGCTAAGTTATATGGTATAGCCTGTTGCTCCTACATGCGTGGTGCTACAGTTTTATCATGGCTATGACATCACTAGGCAATAGGAATTTTTCAGCTCCATTATAATCTTATAGGACTACTGTCATATATGAAGTCCATCATTGGCTGAAATATTATGCAGCACATGAATGTATAAAACTCTTAAGAGAAAACATAGGGGGAAAGCTTCATGCCACTGGATTTGGCAGTGATTTCTTTGGATCTGACACCAAAAGCATAGGCAACAAAAAAAGAAATTAGATAAATTTGACCACCCAAAATTACATGTTTTTGTGCATCAAGGAATACAATCAACAGAGTGAAAAGACAATACACAGAGTGAGAAAAAATATTTACAAATCAAATGTCTGATAAGGAATTAATATCCAGTATATATAAAGAACTACAACTCAACAACAAAAAACATACAATGCAATTAAAAAATGGACAAAAGTAGTTCTATTTTTAGTTTTTTGAGAACCTCTATACTGTTGTCCATAATGGCTGCACTAATTTATATTCCCACCAGCAGTGTATGAGTTCCCTTTTCTCTGCATTCTTGCCAGCATTTGTTATTTTCTTTCTTTTTGATAATAATTATTCTAACAAGAGTGAGATGATATCTCATTGTGGTTTTAATTTGCATTTCCCTGGTGATTAGTGATGTTGAGCATTTTATCATATAACTGTTGGCCATTTGTATGTCTTCTGAGAAATGTCTGTTCAACTCATTTGCCCATATTTTAATCAGATTATTTGGGTGGTTTTTTTCCAAATTCTTTTTAGGGCCGAGCCCGTGGCGCACTCGGGAGACTGCGGCGCTGGGAGCACAGTGGCGTTCCTGCCGCGGGTTCGGATCCTATATAGGGATGGCTGGTGCGCTCACTGGCTGAGCGCGGTGTGGCCGGTCTCAAAAAGGACAAAAAAAAGGGCCGGCCCAGTGGCGCACTGGAGAGTGCGCAGCTTGGGAGCATGCTGGCGCTCCCGCCGAGGGTTCAGATCCCACGTACAGACCGGCCGCTCACTGGCTGAGCGAGGGGCGGGAGCAACACCGAGGGTTGCGATCCCGTGGCCGGTCCCGGTCCGGTATGGGCACGACACTGAGGGTTGCGAACCCGTTGCCGGTCATGAAAAAAGACAAAAAGGAAAAAAAAAAAAAGAATTTTATACAAATTTAGTTAATTGGCACTAGGGCTGCTATTTCATTGGCTGCTCAGAGGCTCTGTGAATGACTTCTAGGTGCAAGATAATTAAATGAGAAAGTAAGCAGAACACAAGCAAATTAAAGTCTTAGGGAGCCTACATCAATTAATAATCATTGTCATCTGTAATGAGTAGATTGTATATGTTCACAGACTTTAATGATTAAAAGTGTTTTCATCTCTTAAGGTACTAAACATTGCTCCTAAAATTCCTTTTGTTTTACAAACACTGTCTGTAAATATTACAAAAATAAAATGGTTAGCCATTTTTGCAATGATCACAAGTTCTTATACATTGAAGTATTCCTCTGATGGAAAGACTTGAATGGTGTTAAAAATATCGCTCCCACCATACCCCACCCCCAATTCCTGCTAGGACCTAAAAGATGACAAACAAACAGGCATCAGATTACTAAGGAGAAGACCCTGTACCCAAAGGAAGCTTACCGCTCTAGCTGCGAATCTGACAAGGACTCCAGTTAAGAAGGTAAAATAGTACCCAGGGTAGACACCGTGCCACAAAGCAGACAGGATGAAGGTTAGCACCGTGGGGTACTGTGGAACCCGCTCATAGCACACGCTGTGAAGAGAGGGAGGAACAGTAAGCCACAGGTAAAACACACTAGAAACTTCTAGCTGCGTTTGCTTCTTTCTGGATCAGACCAAGCTGAAATCATTTGATACATGACTGTCGGGTTGCCTGCCTAGCCCTCCTTAAGGACTTGCAATGCAATCCAAGCATCCTGAGCTGCTCTGGTTTCCTTGAGCTCTACCAGACAGGCAATTCACAGCTCAGCCTTTTTAGGAGATGCTATAAATGGTTAACCTCCGTAGACTAAATGATCTGGCCTCCATCACACTATATCTAATGAAGGTCTGAGTTCCTGCCTTATAGAAGCTTACCAACAGCCTGACCTACTACAGGTACTCAAGTAAGTGCAATCAGCATTAAAAATTCTGGAATGAGGATAAAGATCTTTAGAAATGGATATCCTCACTTAGTAAAAGTTAATTTACCTTTCCAACCAGGCCCCTATGCCATCTAACTTAACCAACATTACAGCCCTTTTCATCTCTCTTGACAATGACTCAGCACAAAATCAATGTGCCAATTACATGACCTCTTGGGTCTCAGTGTCCTTCGGATTTCAATCCATGAATCTGCCTTAAAGAGTGATACTGTGAAAATCTAGAAAAATGTCAGCCAGTACCCTGAAGATCTTTGGGTTTTGGTTGTTTATTAAAATGAAGTGATAGCATATTTATCCCCAAACTCAGTCTATAAATCTCTAATGGCTCTCTAAGGAAGTCACTTCACGGTTTACTCAATGAAAGGACCCAAATCAAAAATAAAATAATAATCCAAACACTTAACAACAATCCAGCATGGGTTGTCAATAACTGATTAAAACCCAAACTAAGGATTATGGCCCCCTCTTCCCAAGAAGAAAGAAAATGCATTTGGGAAGATAAATAGGGGACTGAGACCCCATTTGTAATGTCTGTTTTTTAAATGAGGAGTAGGTACATAAGTATTTGTTTCTTACTCTTTGTATCTTTTTGTATGAATGAAATACTTCATTTTATAAAATGATTTTTTAAGATTCTTTTCATTCTTTATGTGTACACAGGTATGTTCAGTCATCTTAGAATGCAGACTCGTAACGAAGACTGTATAACTCTTAGCACATTGGTATTACTCAGTGTAAAGAAATAGAGGTTTATGTTTAAATCCTTTGCACTATTAATTAATAGCTACAATGTTAAGGCTAAAATTTCAAAATTTTGCATGCTCGAATCAATTTGTAGAAAATAATCCAGAGCTTACTTCGGAGGAGTTGCTACACATCGTCTGTTCTTTTATCCCAATGTTTTGACCTATGAAAGATGCTACTCACCAAAAACAGTATAATCTGCTTAAAAGCTTAACATTTTAATACTCTCCCTTCACTTTTATGATAGGCATATTCATTAGGTAGAGTTTGCTACTTCAAGGATAACATTATTAGTTCCATAATAAGCAACGCCTCTAATTTTGGAACATGTAGAAAAACAAAAGGACAGAGAAATATCAACAAAAATACAAATTTAAAAAACATAAACATCTGGGGTATCATAAAACTTTTAATGCCAGGGATGAACACAGCAATCATCAGTGATTTGATGCTGACATTGACCCTCCTTGGCATCTGAGCAATAGACTCTCCTCTAGGTAAGAGGCAGCACAGACTATTTGGGCTCACTGCTATCACTCATTAGCTGTGTGACTTTGGAAAAGATAAATAACCTCTCTGTGTCTCACTCTCTTCATCTGTAAAATGGGCATAAATCTCATGGGATT
Source organism: Galeopterus variegatus (assembly GCF_000696425.1). NCBI lineage: Eukaryota > Metazoa > Chordata > Mammalia > Dermoptera > Cynocephalidae > Galeopterus > Galeopterus variegatus. The sequence goes on from NW_007735022.1 coordinate 70,487, forward strand.
GATGGGAGGTTTAAATGAGTGCCTGGTACACAGTAATGGTAACATTAAGTCATAAAATAAATGTGCTACATTATTACCTTCTCAAATCATTGTATTTCGCAGCACAGACTATTTGGGCTCACTGCTATCACTCATTAGCTGTGTGACTTTGGAAAAGATACATAACCTCTCTGTGTCTCACTCTCTTCATCTGTAAAATGGGCATACATCTCATGGGATTGATGGGAGGTTTAAATGAGTGCCTGGTACACAGTAATGGTAACATTAAGTCATAAAATAAATGTGCTACATTACTACCTTCTCAAATCATTGTATTTTGACTTTTTCATTTACAGGGCACAGATGTTAATTCAAAACAAAAGTGTCAGATGACATTACTGTTGGCAGATTATTCCTGTTCACCTAAGGAATCCCATTTAAATATAGTCCAGTGCCATGAGTAATGAGGTCGTTTTTGTTTTTCTTACCACTTTAGCCAAGTAGCTGTCTGAATATTCCAGTTTTCTAAGTACATTTTGAAACTTGTGGCAGTCTGAAAAGAAGAAAATAACACCTATCATTAGCTTTTAAAATACCCCAAGTAATGGAAAGTCCTCTCCAGAATTTCCCTGGCAGCAGATTAGATATGCTATTTCGATAGTGACTACTCACAGTCAAGAGTAAATCATCTGTTCCATCACACACAGTAAAAATTTTCTTGTGTTTATGGGATTTATTTTGCAACTAAACCTTGGCTTGCAAAGTCTCAATTTTTCTCAAAATTTATTTTCAAATTATAGGAAAACTAAAGGAACGTTTTGTGGGTTTCCCTTCCATTCTGGTTAAAAAATGTAAGTCATCTGAATTTTAAAACTAAATATTCTAAAAAGGGATGTACCACAGGAAAAGTGTAATCATGTGAACTTGGTACCTTTCTGGAGACAGCTTAAATTTAATTGTCATCTTTTTAATATGTGGCCATATACAAACTAGGTCAGTCTTGTGCAGTTAACTCTATAAATAGCTACACAGGTTCAAATGCTTTCAATTGTGTCTGGAACAGTGAGAGATTTTATGCATGAAGGGATCGTAATACAGAAAAGAAAACAAAGAAATATCACCTAACTAGCAATAATGCAGGGAAAGCAACCACTGAGGAAGAGATACCCCCAAATAAGCCATCAACGGGGTTTTCTCATTCAAAAAAGTCATATCAAAGGCTGGTGGTAAAAGCATGAAACAAACATACAAGGACCAGAATTCCTAAAGAAGGTAGAAAGTAGAAGTGCCTTTCTGTTTTCTGCTTTTTTTTTTTTTTGGCTGAAGTTTTTTCAACCATAAGAAATCTTACATGGGCCACATTTGGAAGGGAGGGAGAGATGGAGGAAGGGAGAGGAGGAGAAAGGAAGATTCAATCATCTGATTGATAGATGGAAGATAGACTTTTTTTTATTGTGTTTTTATTTCAAAACCCTAAGGAGTTTCATTTATTCATTTCTTCTAATGGTTAATAAAATACTATAAGAACAGCCTCAGGTACCTTAACTAAACTAAAGTTCCTTGTTTTTCTTTAGCTCCTGATGATATCAAATACAATGAAAATACAAATTTTCTCTTTCTGGTTTTCTTTGATAATCAACACATAACAACTTAGCCCTTTCCCCTGAACGCATGCCTACAGGGAAAGGATTCTGTCTTGGGTGCACAGCTGGGGTGGAGTAGCAGATGGTCAAAGGTCAGGAGAGCCACTCTAAAGGACTTTCACCCACAGCACTCCAAGATGGTCGGCAGCCGTCCATGAGTTTGGAGGGAGAGAAAAAACGGGAAAAGCAAGAAAGTCGTAACATGCTCAGACCCTATCTGACATCATCTATACTGAAAAGAGAAGCCCATATTGCCATTCAAAAATGAGAAAGGTTGTCCTGAAGGCTGGAACTGCTTCTTGCTTCACACAAGGCAACCAATGGGTAAAGCATTATTTGTTCATTCAGAAATGGTTCTGGACCTTGGCCATGTCCCTACCCCATCAGCCAAGGCTTCCCACGACAGGGACCCCCAGCTCCTCTGGAACTACACAAAAATGAGTACCGTGTCGAGAGTGGGCGCTCAATTAATATTTGTTGAGTCTGATTGACTGGAGTAACCAAATAGCACGATGAGTTTAAAAGTATGATGTAATTCAGTTAGATAATAGGTCTAAGTGATTCTAATTCTTTCTGCTTGCTTGCCTTTTGAAGTAGCAATGCCTCAATGCCAAAAAAGAAGTGAAAATATAATCCTCCCTATAAATTCCACCATATATTGTTAGGTGAAATGCCAATCTCTTTCCCTTTGGAGCCCATCCAAATGCAAAAAGCCTCAGGGGAAAGAAGGTGGAGGCTTTCCCCAAGTCTCCCTTTGAACTAGTTTCCACCAAATGAGGGTGGCAGGTGGTCAGTCTCCACATATCTGTGGCTTCCTATCTACATGCATGACCCTCTTTGCCCCTCAACTCTCCAGTGGCACTCTCTGCCCTGTGGTGGGTGGAAAACCAAAACCAACAGCAAACATGAGTCACCTGGCTAGAGAACCAATACTTCTGTGTGCTGGGAATCATGCCCTTCCACTTGCAAGGAGGAAAGGACCTGAGACGTGGCATTCCTATCCACTTTGAGTGCTATGATGCAAAATAAAAACCAAGAATGATGTGGCCCCATGGAGACCACCTCTCATGATGAAGACACCGAGAGTTGTGGCCCAAGAACAAAGGAAAAGAGAAAAATCACACTACTCCAGTGGCCTAAAAGTTGTGCACCATGACAACTTTAAAGCAAAGGGAGTATAAATGTTTCCAAAGGAAGCACAGAGAACACTTGCAATACTGAGATCTAAATACAGGAGCTTCCAGTCTGCGTTCTTGACTGAAGTAAGTAGCATGTGAACACGAGAAAGTGACATTTTTACTTTCTAGCTGAAAGAACACAAATGTAAGTAACAAAAAGATCTCCCTGGCTCTTTTTCCAATTTTTTTGCATCATTCTTTCTTGAACCGTTAAAACTGTCAAGAAAGTATCTTAAAAAAACAAGAAGGAAAAAAAATTCTGAGATATGAAATGTCCGGGAGGCTGCTCGACTTGGCATTACCCCAAAAGCAGCTTTTCTTCAGATGCTCTGATGAAGAATCCAGGTATACAACACTCAAAGCAAACCATTTGTCTGATTCACCAAGGAAGTTTGATTCAAATGCATAATACACTCACCTCAATGTTCCAGATGTTTAGATTAGAAAGTAGATCCCAACAGAAATTTCCATTCTTATCCACTCCACTGAACCCAAAGCCAGCTGCATTATGCACTGCATCAGCTATGGTTTTTAAAACAATACATTAGAATATGGAACAAAAATCACATTGCTGCTTTAAAAGATAGTAAATATCTGTCTAGCTTCAAGATTGAGACATATATGGTAGTTTCTCTGGAAAAAGAACCAAAAAAAATTTAAGGGACCCGATACCATTGTGAATCAGAAAAATATATTTGGCTGTTTGGTGACCTTGACTTTTATTCATTCATTCCCTACCATGTAGTGAGCACCTGCTAAGTAAGAGGAAAGGTGCTAGATGTCATATAATGTAAAACTGAGAACTAAAAGGAAGAAGTAAACAGGATTTGGTAACCAACTTGATATGCAGGGAGAAAGGGAAGGAGGTAGAAATGTATCTAAGGTCAGAAGCAAGAGACTGGAAGAAACAGAGGACCTAGTAGAGGTCCAAGAGCTGTCGCTAAAAATGGCAGGGCATTAACTGACAGCACTAAGTCAGGGGGAGAAGCAGCTCTGAAAGAGAAATTGGAGCTCATTCTGGACATGCTAAACACGAGTAGGATACCAGCTTCAGCTACCAAGATGCAGTCAAGAAAAGTTTAGAACCTAAAACAAAGAAAGAACAGAGCTAGAGATGTGAATTTGGGGCCAGTTGCAATAGAGGCCACATCTAGACACAATTACCGAAGCCATCCTACCCATACGGTCAATCTAAAAGCTCCTTTATTTTACTCCACTGAACTACGAGAAAACGTCCCTCTGCCATGAATAGTTCACCTCTAGTCAATTCCTTAATGAAGCGCTTTTGTAATCAAATATAGACCTGATGAACCTTTATTTTACTCCACTGAACTACGAGAAAACGTCCCTCTGCCATGAATAGTTCACCTCTAATCAATTCCTTAATGAAGCGCTTTTGTAATCAAATATAGACCTGATGAATTTTTTTTTTCCTTTTTGTCGTTTTTCGTGTCCGGCAACGGATCGCAACCCTCAGTGTCGCGCCCGTACCAGACCGGGACCAGCAACGGGATCGCAACCCTCGGTGCTGCACCCGCACCTCGCTCAGCCAGTGAGCGGGAACCAGTCTGTATGTGGGATCCGAACCCTCTTCGGGAGCGCCACTGTGCTCCCAAGCGGCGCACTGTAGCAGTGCGCCACCGGGCCGGCCCCAGACCTGATCAATTTAACGTACTTTTACTATGATGACCAAGAGGCTGATTTTCTCTTTCTCTTTTTCACTTGTCCTATTTCAAGTTCTGTTAGGATATTTTCTCTAAAAAATAATTAATTAATCAAACTAATTAAATCAGCACTATAAAATCTTAGATCTGGAGATCTTAGAGAAATCTTTCTTTTCTCATGAGTTGAAGTCCGACTCAAGATGACTTTCTGAAGAACTATTCTAAAGAAAAACAACCTGCTCTGTTTGTCTCATTTATTTCTGGCATGGTTGATAATTTAATGTTGCTTGTCTTATGCTTGGCTTTACTGTAAAATGATCTGGTTTCTTTTAGAAGAAAGGATGAATAGTGCTGAGTCCTTCTACATCATTCTATGTCATTCTCCCAAGGTGATGGATGGAAACTCAGTGGAGAAGAAAAAGAAAAACAAAGCAAGACTGTCCCAGTAAGAAACTAATGGTTTTCAGTGTGTGGGAACAAATTCATGAATGACAGAAGGTAAACTAAACTGGGAGACGAGCCTTTGAGATCCATGCTAACAACTAAAACCAGAGCTGGACTGACCAGCATCACAATTTCTAAATTCCTTCTTCAGCCTTGTATCTGGCATGCCTGGTCAGACCTAAAAGAACAGAATAATAATAACTATCTGTCTTAGTCCGTTTGTGCTGTTATCACAGAATACCTGAAACTGAGTAATTTATGAACAGGGATTTATTTATTACAATTCCGGATGCTGGGAAGTCCAAGGTCAAGGTGCGAGCATCTGATGAAGGCCTTGGTAATGAGTCATCCCACAGCAGAGGGGCAAGAGAGCACAAGCGAACAAAAGAGGACCCAACTGGCTTTTATCAGGAGTCCAATCCCATGATAATGGCAACGATCCATTCACGAAGGCAGAGCCCTCATGGCCTAATCAGCTCTCAAAGGTCCCACCTCTCGGCTCAGTTGCACTGGGGATTAAGTTTCCAACACATGTACTTCAAGGGACACATTCAAACTGCAGCACTTTTTTTTCAGTGCTTATTATTTTTCAAGGACTTGATAAAACTCTTCATACATATTTCTCATTTAATCATCACAACAGTGTTAAGGGTGGGCTCTGGAGGAAAATCTGCTGAGTTCCTATCTCTGCTCAGCAATGTACTACATGCATGCCCTTAAAAGAGTTGGCTAACTTCTAGAAACCTATTCCCTCCAGTATAAAATGGTCAATAACAATGGTACTCATTTTAAAGAGCTGTTGAAAGGATTAAATAAAATTAAATATGTGTAGAGTCATAGCTCAGTGCCTGGTCCAAGTCAACACTCAAGAAATGTTACCTGCCATGATGAAGATGATGATGATGATTAGCCTATTAAGGGGACCGAGATTAGAGATGTTAGGTAAACATTAAGATCACGCAGGTGGTAAATAATGCCAGAATCTGAATTCTAGAAGTCTGATTCCACAATCTGAGTGGGCGAGCACTCTGAAAGACAAATGGTGAAGGACCCCAAGTACTGACTCTCAGAACCGCCACGGTTAGACAATGTCAGAATTCCCAGCTCCGCTTAGTGCATTCCACGGTCACTTATCCAAGATTTGTTTTTGTCTCAGAGCGGTTAGAGGTTCTAAATTTGCCAGTCCAAAACTAGCTCTGCTTGTATTGTGCATGGCTCTAACCTATTATTACTGATAAATTAATTTACACAGCCATATGTTGGAGTTTGTGATCCTTAGAACATAGCCTGGGCTTAAGTTGTCTCACTAATTAGTACTAATTAGTAGAGGAAAAACAACCAGAATTGTATACTAAGTCTAAAGAAAATAGATTATTTCAATATAAACAGTAACTACAGCTAGGCTAACACAGTGCAGCTCAGCTGAGATTCATCAACAGGCCAGCTTTAAGGATTAAATTTATAATCATGTATAATTAGTACATCAACTATATGTAAATGGTGTTTTAAAGAGCTGGATAAAACAATTATTTGGTTAAGCAGTTTAAATATTCCCTGATATACTATTTATTGCTTCTTTACTCATAAATAAGACAAAGGTTAATTTCAGACCAGTTCATACAATCTACACTGGAGCAAACCACAAATTGAAGCCATACAAATTAATGAAATGTTTCTACTGAAGCTACCAAAAAAAAAAAAGATTTTAAAAAGCGGTGGGGTATCGGGGGAGAGCTATGTCCACAGAGAAAGCACTCCACATGTGAATACTCCACATGCTATACTTCAAATGCCTGGGGTACTCCCAAAAGGGCAAAATGATGCGAGAGCCCCCTGTTCCCTGTAACCGTTCCCCACCCAGGTCCCCACCAGCACAGCCTACCTAGCACCAGATTTCCCAATGAATGGCCTTTCTTCCCTCCTTAAATCAGGAGCTATTTTGGCCTAGAAGCCTGGGATTCAGAATTTGGCAGTGGGAAGGGGAGAGAAAATACGGGTAAGGAGGCAGAAGGTAGTGAAAGGGAGAGGCACCCGGCATTCTTCTTCACGATACAACTCTGATGATGGGATTAGGTGCTGTATTTAGACGTAGAATAGATCTCTGACACTCGAGAGTTAATTCTATCCAGAATAGAAGAAAACTTCTATGCAGCATAGTCTACCAACAAAAGGTATGTAGTTTTATTACCCAAAGCATAAGAGAAATGAATAACATTACTGGGTGGCAAATTCCCATCAGAAAAAAAAATAATTTGGACCAGCCTGGTGGCGCACTCGGTAGAGTGCGGCGCTTGGGAGCACTGGCGGCGCTCCCGCCGAGGGTTTGGATCCCATATAGAGACCGGTCCACTCACTGGTTGAGCGCGGTGCGGGCGCGACACTGAGGGTTGCGATCCCATTGCCGGTCGCGGTATGGGCGCGACACTGAGGGTTGCGATCCCGTTAACGGTCACGAAAAAAGACAAAAAGGAAAAAAAAAATAGAAAGAAAAAAAATAATTTGCCTTCCATGGAGCGCGGTGCGGGCGCGACACTGAGGGTTGCGATCCCATTGCCGGTCGCGGTATGGGCGCGACACTGAGGGTTGTGATCCCGTTAACGGTCACAAAAAAAGACAAAAAGGAAAAAAAAAAAGAAAGAAAAAAAATAATTTGCCTTCCACGTCTGGAGCCAGCGGAGCCCAGGAAATGGGTTTGAGTCACCAGCAAGGTGACTGCTACACACACACACATTCAGGTTAGAGCAAAGTAAAAATATTAATTATTTCGACCGGTTCCCGCTCACTGGCTGAGCGAGGCGCGGGAGCAACACCGAGGGTTGCGGTCCCGTTGCCGGTCCCCGGTCCGGTACGGGGGCAACACTGAGGGTTGCAATCCGTTGCTGGACACGGAAAAAAGACAAAAGACAAAAAAAAAATATTAATTATTTCACACAGAAAAATATGCCCCATGTTCCAGCAGGGTTTCAGCTCCAACCATAGCAGGTATAATGCCTACCTATGAAAGAAATAATCATTTTAACATAATAAAGCAACTGTAAAACAAAGAGTAAGATCAAAGGAGACTTCTGAAGCCTTCCCCAATGGCCCGTCCATAGTCCTCATTTCCACTGGGACAGGCCTCAGTGCGTACTGCCTGCCTGCTGTGTGTGTCTGTGCTTCCACAGAGTGTGACAGCCATAAGGGAGAGAAGACGTCTTACCTTTGCTATGTTGAAAAGTGAAAAATTACTCTGGCTCAACTGCTTCCCATTATGTATGAGACTTTGTTTGCTTAGGTGACCCAAAATGTTGTTCTGGCTAAGCTATCCAAGGAGGGCTATTTTCCCTCTTTCACTTAGAGCCACTCCATCCAACTTACCTAATGTCCACGCAAAGTAATACTTGGGCTTTGAGGCTTGCATGACAACATACAAGTAGCACAGTCGAGTCAGAAAGTTTGCTTTATGGACAAACCAGTCATCAGCAAGGCAAGTGACAGGGAAGGTCTTCGTGAATGTCAAAAACAAAAGAAGAGACACCAAGGTAATGCACAACTTGTGTATCACAGCTCCCTGAAAATGGAGGAAAAAATCAATGTAACCATTCAGAAGACTGGTATGAGGACAAGAGTTTCAGCAAGGGCATGTTAAGAGTGACATGGCTCCAATAGCTGCTGTGGCATTATTCCCTAGAAGGAGTGGCTACGGGCATTCTTCCTCATGACACAGACCTGATGATGGGGATTGGGCGCTGTATTTAGATGCAGAATAGACCTTTGACACTTGAAGGTTGAATGTATCCAGAATGGAAGAAACTTCTATCAGTAGAGTCTAACAATAAAAGGTAGGTGGTTTTATTATCCAAAACATAACAGAAAGGAATAACATTACAGGGTGGCAATTTTCCATCAGAAAGAAATAACTATTTGCCTTCCACTTTTGTAGCCAGCAGAGCCCAGGAAATGGGCTTGAGTCACCTGCGAGGAGGACAGAGGCTCAGGTACAAAGGCTTCTGTGCAAGATGCTGAATACCAGAGCCGGTACGTGGGCAGGTAACGGAAGCAGAGCCCAGGAAATGGGCTTGAGTCACCTGCGAGGAGGACAGAGGCTCAGGTACAAAGGGTTCTGTGCAAGATGCTGAATACCAGAGCCGGTACGTGGGCAGGTAACGGGGAACTTTAGAAAGCCTTCCAGGAAGGCTTAGGCGTAGACTGCTCTGGGGTTAATATGTGCTGACTTCTAAAATTCCTCCAGATGAAGGGATTTTGCCCAGTTTCCTTGACATTCCAGGGAATGTCATTCAATGTTCAACAGAACTATAGCTTCCAACTTCATAAAAACGGACTAATTGTATTTATAACATGGGCATAGTGATAGCACCTCCCTCTGAGGGCAGCTTGGGGCTTAAATCAATGGATGTTTCCAAGGTACTGTAAATAGTGCCTGGCTCCCAGTTAAGTGCTCACCACACTTGGCCTCAATGACGACACACTGAAGAGGCACCCACTCGTGGGTCCCCACCCATCAGTGTGTCTTTAGCCAAAACACAACTTCACACTTCACCTTCCCTGTGCACAAAAATGCAAGAGTCTCCTTGTAGAGTGATGGTAAGACTCTCTGGTAAAATTACTTTCTAAATAAAAGCACATGAAAGACAAAAGCACGACAGTGACAGATACTGCCTGGAAACACATGTGGTTACTTTGATGCCACACAGCCATGGTGACTTCACTCCCAGATTGTTTCAATAAAGCAGAGGGAGCTGATTCACCAGACAGACCATAAAGTGCTGGGAACTCAAATATGTGAAAACTATCTCAAAATTCACACTTGATTAGTAAATCACTTAAATTTTCAAATACCCAACTCATATTTTTATCTAAATTTTTGCATTTATTAAATATTTAACTCAAATTATCCTCATTTCCTCCCTTTTCCAATTTTCATCATTCCTTCAACTAACTACAGATTTCACTTACATACAGGATATTTGACCTGAATACATTTAGCATACTTGTAAGGTTCAAAAAGTTATCCTAATGTTAACTCATTTGAGATTGATAAAATTCAGGTCAAAATTAAAATATTCTTTCAAAAAGCCATCTTACACTCTCTCAAAGTCAATAAAACCAAATTTCAGATATGCCCGTGTAAAATCAGTTTCCGTTGCAATAAGTGAAGTCTGTAATAAAAAACACATTAATTCTGGTCCCCATCCCCCACCACCTTTTATGACATATTATCTTTTGGCTGTATTTGAATTCCAATTCATAAAAGCAAAACACCATAGCATTTGAATATGTTAACTTACACAGTGCTGGGCACATTGCATGCACTATACACTGGCTGATTAATTAATACATTGATGGCATTAATATCCCAGGCCAATGAGCTTCTCTGTTAAATAAACACCCATTGCCCCAACACAAAGGACTCATGCAAATAAATGCCAATACTGGTATTTTAAACAAATGGGACAAAAAAGCTATTGGCCAAGCTTTCTGGTAAACTGTTTGGCTTTCTAATTAGAACAATTATTAGTGAAAGTCAGCCCTGGCAGCAAAACCCTACTCTCTGGACCTCTGGGTAAACACTTGGCACTAGAAACTTACAGTGGGAGAAGGTTCTGGCAAGCCGTGGAAACCTTTTTGCTTCCAATTCACTTCCAGCAACTTCATGTGTGTATGTCTCCCCTCGATGAAGGCTATGTAGTCTTTGAAATTGTTACAAGGGCCAGCTATGACACTCATGAAATTGAGAAGGTAGCTTAAGTATTCCAAAAAGGAGGGTTTCATTCTGTGAAAATAAACAAAGTAAAAAAGTTGAAAAGGCTCCAGTCTTTCATTTTTCTCCCAAATTTGCAAATAAGCAAATGATAAACACAGGTGTTATCTTTGTAGGTTATTATACATGACATGACCTTTCCTTGTTCTGTTTCCATAAAATCCATCTAGGAGAGAAATCTTGTTGAAAGGAAAAGTTACTGAGGTGGGAGGCTCAGGGAAGGTGCGGAGCTCCGTGGCGCCCCCTATTGGCTGAGCACAGCTGTAAACACTCAGGGTGGGGTTAGGGCAAAAGCAACTCTGAGACTGGAAAGCACTCTTTTCTCAGCATCCTTAACTGTCAGCAGGACTGAAGGTAATAAACATAAGGCAGGGTGGGAACCTGACCTAATGTTAGCTGACTGAGATGCTTTGACATGGGAAAACTCCCTCCCAATTGCCAAAATAAATACAAAACAAACGATGGGTGGAACCAGTTTCCACTTGAAGAGTCCACACAAAACCACCGCTGTAACAGTCTTTTGTCTGCTTTGGCATCCAGGCATGAGGTCCTGGACAACAGTCCAGGGTAGTGGCAGGAAAAAAATCTATAGAGCAAGCACAGTTCTGGGTAGTGCTTTAACGGCACATGAGGAAGCCTATTCTTCTAGCAGAATAGAATTGCAGGGATAGGCTTCCTGGAATGCCATTACTAACCAGTCACTGGAATTATACCTTTAACAAAGGAACGAAGTCTCCTCTACCACTTGAGACCCTCCTCAATAGAATTGCAGGGATAGGCTTCCTGGAATGCCATTACTAACCAGTCACTGGAATTATACCCTACACAAAAGGGTCTTCAAAAAGTTCATGGAAAGATTTGTATTACCTTTCCATTCTATTTTTCCACGAACTTTTTGAAATAACATCTCCTTTATATCTCCATAATGGTTAGCAAAGAACTTGATTCATTAGAATATTACAATGGTTCTCCATTGCTTCTTAGTCCTTTAACAAAGGAACGAAGTCTCCTCTACCACTTGAGACCCTCCTCAATTTTCCCAGTAATCTCCTAACACCCTTCAGCAGGAGCCCCCCACTCCCACGGCTGCACCACACTCCCCAGTGTGCTCCTACGACATGCCATTTTCAGTCTCAGATGCTTTTCTCCTCCTACCTTAGCCTCCTTTCCTTTCCAACACCCACCCCCCTTCTACTCAACATCAACGCTGGCCGGAGCCCACCTTCAGTCTTCCTCCTATATTCATCTCAGCCCACATTCGTCTTTCTTGACCTACATCCTATCATTTTTCTTGCTGGCATTTAATCACGCTGATGTGCACTGATAGTTAACTGTTTCTTGAACACGCCTCAGACACATATGTCTACTTCTGGAGTAGACATAACAACCCCAGCGAAGGAGAATTCTGCAGAACTAACAAAATTACAGCCATTTACTCTTTGACCTAGCAACCCCACTTCTGGGAATCTATCCTACAACCATACCCAAACACATTTAAAATAACCTATGTTGGGGCTGGCTGGTGGCTTACTCGGGAGAGCAAGGTGCTAATAATGTCAAGGTCAAGAGTTCAGATCCCCATACACACCTGCCAGCCACCAGGGGGAAAAAAATGATGATAATAAAAAAAAAAAAAAAAAAAACACGTATGGATTGCAAAATTTAAAATACATACATAAATAAATAAATAAGTACACTTATGTTCAAGATTATTCATCACTTAACATTTGTAAAAACCAAAGACTGGTAGACAACTCAAGTGTCCATCAACAGCAGACTCATTAAATAAATGATATTACATCCATATAATATGCAGATATAAAAAATGAGGAAGATCTCTAGATGCTGATATGCAAAGGGCTCAAAAATACACAATTAACTTACTTCACAGCAAGTCGATGCTGCTCAGCAGAGAGGTCTTCAGGTCTTCGACCTAATCCTATGAAAAAGAAAAAAATTTAGAAATAAGATGTTTGACGTGAAGTAGATAACTAATCCTAAGAGTCTTATCAAACTTATTTGAAAAAGGTAATTTATTTCTGCTTCACAAATCCTAGAGTCCCTGTTTTCCATTTTTAAAAAATGGCCTGGATCAAAGGCTACCCATAAGTAGGTGTGAGAAGGAAAGTCTCAATAGGTTCATTGAAGAAGGGAGAGGTCAGAGGTTGCTCCTACTTAATTCACATATTAGGACATGGGCCCCAGAGAACCCTCCCCATCTCTTCCAGGTGGTGGTTTCTTACCACTTTGTATATGTATCCATTGCTACATCAAAGAAATAAGCTTTCCTTTTGTGAGCCACTGCAGTTTAAATACCTTCCTGATCATACTGGGTGCAGACACCTGATACAAGCTGAGCGTATGGGTGTGAGATATAATGGAGAAGAAAATACGGGACTTTCCTCTTCCAAATAACAGAGGAAATGTAACTCTGAATGCAGGGAAAGCATAAAAGAATTATCAGAAGAATTTTCTTCTTTTAACACTCAGCCCTAGCAGAAAAACTCCCAAACAAATCATACGTGTGCTTCCTATAAAGTGCATACGTTAACTTAGAGTCAAAGATACTGAAGTGTTATCTTATAATATGTCAACTCGAAAACTGGACATTCAGCCAGGACTGATTATGGTCACCAACCGTGAAAGCAATTCAAAACCTGCTTTCAATAAGAGAAGGTGGGGGGTTTCTGGAATTTATTTGTTTCTCCCACACACAAGAAAAAAGAAAAAGGCAAATGAACATTTTGTTCCATGTAGGGGATGTTCCAGAAAATATGGTAAAGTGAGAATGCTTAAAAAAGTAAATTTAGGGGGCTGGTCCGGTCCATGTAGGGGATGTTCCAGAAAATATGGTAAAGTGAGAATGCTTAAAAAAGTAAATTTAGGCAAAAAGTCTGTATCTAAAAAAAACAAAACAAAACATGAAGCAAGTGTTAGAAATCTCATTATCTCATTCATTTTTTC
>NW_007735023.1:0-1948 GCF_000696425.1 Galeopterus variegatus
TTCTCAGGATCGCGCTGTCTCCTGGCACAGCCGCTCCAGACCCGTCGCCATCTTGGAATCCCCACATATTAATATTTTAAAGTGCTTAGCAAAGTGGCTGACATACAGAGGAGCTCAGTAAATGGAATGTTTTGTTTTTTTAATCAAATTTATTAAGGTATAATTTGTACACAATAAAATGCACTGAGCCTTGCAAATTATGTAGCTGCAGCTGATTCTATTATTACCATAGATTATCTAATCCTGGAGATATCTTGCCTTTTCTATAGTTTTATATAAATGCAATCATAGGTATGTGCTTCTTTCACTTGACCTAGTATTTTTGAGATTCACCTATGCTGTTACGCATAGTATCAGCTTTATTTCTAACAGCCCCAACTGTCAACACTCCAAACTTCCATCAGCAGGTGAATGGTGTATAGTGACCCCTGGAATGCCGTGCAGATTGGAGTGTCTTTGTTTGCTTGGGGCTTTAGCCACAAAACAGTCTAACAGTGTGATTATTGATGGGGCTTTGGAACACACCATACTAGTTCTGACCTCTGGGGAGAGCCAGAGACTAAAGGTCAGCCATGTGGGTAGTATGTGATTGAGTCCCTGTAAAAACTCCGGACACCAAAGCTTAGGTAAGCTTCCTGGGGTGGCAACACTCCTCATATGGACACGTCGATGCGGGGAGGGTAACACATCCCCGAGGACATGGGAGCTTCATATTTGAAACTCTCCCAGATTCTGCCCTGTGTGTTAGAGGCTTTGGCTGGCTCTAATTTATGTCCTTTTGCTATTAAAAAAAACCTATAATTGTAAATATAGCACCTCCCTGATTTCTGTGAGTTGTTCTAGAGAATTATCAAGCTTGAGGGTGGTTGTGGAGATCCCTGAATTTGTGTCCAGTTGATCTGAGGTAAGAGTGATCCCGAGAACCCCAAGATTGTGGCTGGCATCAGAAGTGAGGGCAATCTTGTGTGAGTGTTCCCCCCAGACATTGCAGTATGGCAAACTCGATGCAGATGGATAGATAAATTTTGGGATATACACTGGAATACTACTCAGAAATCAAAAAAAGGAACCAGCTACTGGCGCATATGACACATAGATGAATGCCAAAAGCATTGTGCTGAGGGAGTTTGATTTTTAATGCAGCAATTCAGCAACACATGACCAGGGACCCCACAGGCTAATTGCACAAGAAACGCTGAGCTTTCACAGGAAAGTGGCATCGCCATGGTCTGCAAATGCGGAGGGTGTCAGAGGGAAGTGAGACTCGGGCAAGGCCTGGAGGATAAAGATGTGGGGAGGGGTGAGGGCGCTTTCCTCCTGGGCAGACAGAAGGTACCCTGGAAAGATGACTGGCAGGACCACAGGCACTGACGAGCTATAGAATGTATGGCTGGAAAGGTGGCAGGTTGGGAGCCAATGGGAATTTGGATTCACCCCGGAAGGCACGAGGAGGCTCCAGTTTTCAGAGCTGGAGGGGTTTGCCATATGATAAAGGTCGGTTTGGGAGAATTTGTTTCATATCATTGCACCCGCTTGCATAAATGGGGGAAAAATCTGCTGACTCTCCAATGTAGAATAATTGGTGTGGGTTAGGGAAACACTATATTTGCTCTGAATACAATAGTCAGCTATCAGAATAAATTTCAACATCCAATAAAGTGTTTTTTAATCTTTTCTTGACAGTGGCCAAATAAAAAAATACATTTAATATCAAAACTCAGTACACACACACATAAACACATACACACAAATTAAACAAAAGTTTCCTGAAACAATATTTGCTCTTATTATGTGCAATGCAGTCTGAAATTTTCTATTTTATTTTGTTTTATTCCATTCTATTCTGTTCTATTGTATTCTACTACTTTTTAAACAATGCTGGTCAGTCATAAACCACTAAATTTGTTTCCTGGCCTAATATGGCCATCCCTCTGGGAGACCGGGGCTG
>NW_007735023.1:3107-5002 GCF_000696425.1 Galeopterus variegatus
AGCTCAAATGGACTAAGACAGGCCTTTTTCCCACTCCAGCGGGGCTGACAACCTTGCCCAGACTCAGAGTGGCCTGGTGCCTTTGGGGTAAGATCCTGTATTTGAAAGTAACTTGGGAACTGATATGTGCTGTTTAAAGGAAAGAGATCCTGTCCCTATTTTCAGCCCTCTCCCCACTGCCCCTTCCCACAGAGGTTTGGCACCCACTGAAAGTGATGCTTATCACAAAGTGGCACGTGGGTGTCACAGCATAAATAATTTTAAAAGTTCTGAGCATGAACTCTGAGGTAAGAGATACTATATGTTTAGATACATGGTCTCTTAACCTCACCAAAATATTCTTTGCTGGAAATTATTATCTTCATCTCTTGGGTGAGGAAACAGAGGCCCGTAGAGGCGGGGTACCTGCCCATGGTTGCAAGAGTGAGAAGGTTTCAGAACCTGTCTGTCTGCTCTTCACTCCTGCTCGCCCTGCCCACTCCTGTCCCACCATGCAGCCCTTGGGCTCCAGAGGCCAGGCCCAGGGCACTTAGGGGTCAGCTTTAGCCATGGATGTCTCTGTATTGCACATTCTGGGTCCTAGGGATCCCACAAAGCTCTAAAGATCTTTCNCATAAACCACTAAATTTGTTTCCTGGCCTAATATGGCCATCCCTCTGGGAGACCGGGGCTGCAGCTGTGGGTGTGGCAGACAGCCTGGGCTGGGAGGGTGGGGGCAGAGCAGGTATGGGGACTGGCTCTGCCTTTCAGGTTACTTGGCCTTGGACACATCTCATCACCTCTGACCCCTGCTATAGACCAGATGTTTGTGTCCCCCTCCCCTCAAATTCATATGTTGAAGCCTAACCCCCCATGTGATGGTATTAGGTGGTGGGACCTTTGAAAAGTGATGAGGTCAGGAGGTGGACCCCCCATGGGGGGGGATTAGTGCCCTTATTAAAAGGCCCAGAGATTCCCTCCTTGCTCCTTGCACCATGTTAGGACATAGCCATCTATGAACCAGGAAGAGGGCCCTCACCAGCTGCTGAATCTGCCANGGATGTCTCTGTATTGCACATTCTGGGTCCTAGGGATCCCACAAAGCTCTAAAGATCTTTCGTGTATGCAGGTCTTGTTCTGCCATTGGACACTCACTTTCCAAAATTATAATATAATTGCTCACATCTGGGGAGCCCATGGACCCCAGCGAGACTTCGTTCTTGCATCTTTCACCCCTTGAGGCAGGCACTGCCATCGCCTGCTTTACCAATGAGGTGGGAGAAGCGAGATGGCTCCCCAGGGTCACACAGCGAACAGCAGGGCTGGAACTTGATCTCGACTTAACTCTAGAGCCTCCAACACTGTCAGCTACTGTGTCTTGGGGATTTGAGGAACAAGAAATGGGGAAGTGGGAGAGAGAAAACAGAGGCTCAAGTCCTGAACACTCTCAAGGGAGCCAAGAATAGAAGAGAAATGTAGACGCACGAAATAGAGCAGAGTGCTGGCCAAGCCACTGTGCACAACGCGACCACGACCCCAGTTCCCAAAGGAAGTGTTGCACTGTTTTCTAAATGGTCACATGTGAGAATGATTACAACAAACAAGGTGGCAGAAAGGCCAGTCTTCACTGAGTCCCAGCCCAGCATAACTGCACAACACCAGTCTTTGCTGTGGGTTCTTCCCACTCAGGGCAGGTGATTTTTCATTAAGACTGTTTTCAGTCTGGAGAAGAGTGTAAAATTGTGCAGCCAGACTTGCGGACTGTGACAGCTCAGTGGACCAAGGAAGAATCTTCATCCACCCTGTTTTGAAGTGAATGGCAGGGTCCTGGGAGCTGCAAGCCAGGGGAGGAGGTCGAGAGGACGAGCAACTGGAGGGACAGGAGAGGCTTAATAAAGAACTCTGTCCTCCCTCTG
>NW_007735023.1:5103-10704 GCF_000696425.1 Galeopterus variegatus
GACTGTTTTCAGTCTGGAGAAGAGTGTAAAATTGTGCAGCCAGACTTGCGGACTGTGACAGATCAGTGGACCAAGGAAGAATCTTCATCCACCCTGTTTTGAAGTGAATGGCAGGGTCCTGGGAGCTGCAAGCCAGGGGAGGAGGCCGAGAGGACGAGCAACTGGAGGGACAGGAGAGGCTTAATAAAGAACTCTGTCCTCCCTCTGCCCTGAAATCGCAACACTGCGACAGGTTGTGAAATTAAATGAAGAACAGGAGGGCCCTGGAGAAGCTAATGCATCAGTAGGGACGGAGTGCAGGCAGGTGATAAGTGGAGATAAAGGTTAATGATAATAGGTAAACAGGAGGCCCCTGGGAGGAGTCCACAAGCCCCAGTAGGCATGCACGTGCACATGTCTGTGCATGTGACAGAGACAGAGATGCCCATGCCCTCCATGTCATGCCCCCTTTTTTCCCTCTTCTTTTAACCTAGTCAAATTGGTGGTTCTCTCCTACATAGAGGTTTGCATGGCCCCCTCACTCTCCCTGCCAATCCATCCCTCCCTCATCCTCAAAAGTTAACAAAAACCAGTTTGCAGCAAAGACTTCTTTAGCTTTAACACCCTGCATCCCACTGCCCAGGAGAGCAAGGACGATGGGACCACCTGGTCCTGAAGAAGGAGCATGAGCAATGACTAACCCAGATCCTCTGGGGGAGAAACACCACCCTCCACAGAGCCCAGGAGCTCCTCACCAATCTGCCTCACAAATGTGCGCCCTCAGAGCTGTGCCCGTGAACAGGGAGACAGCTTCTGGCATTGTCTGGGGTGAGCGCTCTGAGCACTGCACACTCTCTCTTCACCAGCTTTGCTCTGCAGCTGCGTCTTCGATCCCAGCCTCCTCCAAAGTCCCCTTCCCTGTGACGCATCTCAGTTAGAGCTTCCTGGTCCCTCTGTTTCTGGCCCGTCCCACTCCGCAGCAGCCTCCCTAGTCCAGGCTGACCATGGAAACTACTATTAGCAAATGTCAGGCCCTTTCAAGTCAATGTAGCATTTATTGAGCCCAGCACTGAGCTGAGTTCCAGGGAATGTTGAACTCTGAGACACTGTTCTTGTCTTCAAGGAACATGCGCTCTATTTGGTGATGCAAGATGACCATGAGGCTTAGAGAGACCTGTATGTCATAAGTGCTCTGAGTGAGAGCAAGTCTGTGTGCAGATCAGCGCATTCTGAGCGCATCTGTCCCAAGGACATCCATTACCAAACATACATGCTATCACCCATGCACACACTTTTTGTCCTCAAATCCCTTGGTAGCTAAGCTGTGTGACCACAATGGGATGAAGTAATGACCTGCGGCCTGGGTAGGTTTCTCCGAGAGCTCTTACTGTGACCTTGACAGATAGCATCATGTGAGTTAAGCTCACAAAATAAACCAGTGGCTCTTGCCCAGTGGCTGCTGCAGCCCACGGGGAGGACACATCCCAGTCCTGGCACCTTCTATTCAGATGACTCAAATTGCGAGCAGCCTTGCTCTTTGGAAGATGTTGAAGGCAGAGTTGGTTTGGTCTTTTGCTCACTGCCTTCTTTGCTTGCTTAAGTATTTACCTTATATTTTCCCTACTCTGACTGGGGGAAGGGTTTTGCTAACTTGAGGATAATCCTTGAGCAATATTGTCCTCCACAGTTCCTTCTAGAGATGCAAATTTCCTTCAAACTCCTGAGACTGAGGTTTATGCCATATCTTCTGGAATTCTCTTACAGCGAGAGGCATGGTGTTACATTTGGCTTTTCCTTCATATCAGGAGCCAGTTGTTATAGAATCATGGAAAGCTATTCCAGAGACCATGCTTCCCACTTTGAGAAGCCTCCCTGAGCTATACAGATGCAGCCAGAGTCCATTTATATAAAACTAAATGAGAGTTTCCCACATACAGAGAACTTTAACATCCCCAGATAAATAGCTCTGCAAGGAGAAAATGCAAATTGTGACTTAAAGTCAGCCTCTACTTTTGTGCAGTGCATACCAATGTGTGGCTTTACCCTTTAGCTAGGGCAATGTAGCTTCTATTTCATTTAAATAGATGTATGCCCTGCATGAATTTGTTTCCTGAGACTGCTAGAAAAACTAATAGACTATTAAGCCTCTACTTTTGTGCAGTGCATACCAATGTGTGGCTTTACCCTTTAGCTAGGGCAATGTAGCTTCTATTTCATTTACATAGATGTATGCCCTGCATGAATTTGTTTCCTGAGACTGCTAGAAAAACTAATAGACTATTAGCTACTTGGTTTCCTCTTCAGAAACTCAGCAGGCACAACAGGGTTAGATGTTGAGTCTTCAGGCATCAGGTCTGTGGAGTGAACACACCTTGGAGCATCACTCTGATCAGGACTGAAAAAGGTTAAAGCAAGTCCAGAGAAAGTGTGTGGGTAGACAGGTAGATTAAAAGGGGCTATGCTTGTGCTGGGGACTTTTATAATCAAGGTGTTTGAAATCAAAATCTTACAACAAGCAAAGAATTTACACAGATGAGGAGGAAGTGTAAGAAATCAATCAGAATTTCAAATGTGGAAGGCGCAAAGCACCACACACCAGGAACAGAGGAAAATTAGTCACAGAAGTTGATCACTAGGAAGGTGCAATTGCAGGAACATACCAGCTGAGGATGCCCAGGAGGGGCTACCAGATGTCTGTGGCCCTAAGGGGCAGGCGGGTTCTTGCTGCTCTCAGCAAGCCCAGCCTGCCCCCCGTGCACAAGTGTGGAGTAAGATCTTGTGGGAGGGAGAGTGAATGAGGTGGAATCAAAGGACCGATGGGTTTAAACAGTCACCTAATGATTCTGCTGAGTTCAATGGACTCTCCCTCATTCAAGGAAAAAAGAGAGGAGGGGGTAGGAGAGAGAGCAGAGCAAAAAGAATAGTGTGGGGTGGAGGAGGGAGAGCAAAACCAGACAAAGTAAGAGCAGTGGAAAGGAGGAGAAAGTGAAGGAAGAATGGAAATTCGGGTCCCAGAGCCAATATTAAAATAAATGCTGTGTGTGTATGCCCATTTCTGGAACGATGAAATAGAAGTACTTTTCACTTTTACTCCTGCTAAAGACAACTAGAAACTCTGGATGGTTTATATAAAAACATAAGAGGACTCTGAAAGGTGGAGAGAAGATGGCAGACCAGCCAGCATCCAACAAAAGCCTTTTCTCTCTAGTGAAGGAATGAGGAAAGAGGCAGCCTAGCAAGACAGAAAACTTTTAGACAATAACCTTTCTACTCCAAACACTACAGACAAAACCGTGGCCCTGTCCCCACCCATACTAGCAACGGCCTGTGGGGATCGCAGACGTCCACTCTCACACGGCTGTAAGGAGGTGCTCCAATACCCCTGCAAGGGTGGTGTCAGAAAAGGCCAAGCAGAAAGCCAGGACTTTCCTCTCTGGCAACTGGCAACAAGGACCCTCCCACTGTGTTGAAAGTAGAGACCACAGAAAGTCTGGAACTCCAGTCATCCCCCAGCAGCAACAAGGAGCCCACCCCTCAGGTGCCAGAGGAGGCTGGTGCAGAGCCTGGGCTTCTCCACCTGGCAGTGTGCTCCCCCCACACTTACAGAGTGGTGACACAGAAAGCCAGCTAAGACAGGAGGCTTAGAGAAGACTCAGTCTCATAACACAAAAACATCAGGTTTCAGTCACAAATCATGTGTCACATCGAGGACCAGGGAGACCTCAAACTGAATGAAAAAGTCAGCAGAGGCCAACACCGAGACAACAGAGGTGTTAGAATTATCGGATAAAGACTTCAAAGACGTGGTAATAAAAGTGCTTCAGTTAATAATTAGGAACACACTTGAAACAAATGAAAAAGTAGAAAGCCTCAGCAAACAAGTAGAAAATATAAAGAAGAACCAAAAAGGGCCGGCCCGGTGGCGCACTGGAGAGTGCGCCACTTGGGAACGTGGCGGCGCTCCTGCTGAGGGTTCGGATCCCATGTGGAGACCGGTTCCCGCTCACTGGCTGAGCGCGGTGCGGGTGCAACGCCGAGGGTTGCGATCCCGTTGCCGGTCAGTAAAAAAGACAAAAAGGAAAAAATAAAAATAAAAAAGTAAAGAAATAAAGAAGAACCAAAAGGAGATTTTAGAACAGAAAGAGAACACGACCAAGATTAAAAAAAAAAAAAAAAAGAACCAAAAGGAGATTTTAGAACAGAAAGAGAACACGACCAAGATTAAAAAAAAAAAAAAAAAGAACCAAAAGGAGATTTTAGAACAGAAAGAGAACACGACCAAGATTAAAAAAAAAAAAAAAAAGAACCAAAAGGAGATTTTAGAACAGAAAGAGAACACGACCAAGATTAAAAAAAAAAAAAAAAAGAACCAAAAGGAGATTTTAGAACAGAAAGAGAACACGACCAAGATTAAAAAAAAAAAAAAAAAGAACCAAAAGGAGATTTTAGAACAGAAAGAGAACACGACCAAGATTAAAAAAAAAAAAAAAAAGAACCAAAAGGAGATTTTAGAACAGAAAGAGAACACGACCAAGATTAAAAAAAAAAAAAAAAAGAACCAAAAGGAGATTTTAGAACAGAAAGAGAACACGACCAAGATTAAAAAAAAAAAAAAAAAGACTCAGTGGACGGTCTAGCAGAATGGAGGGAACAGAGAATAGAATCAGTGAGCTGGAGGATAAAACATCACAAATGACACAATCTGAACAATACAGAGAAAATAGACTTAAAAAAAACAACAGAGCATCAGAAACCTAACTTTATGTAACCGGAGGAAAGGAGAGGAGGAAAGAGTGGGGTGAAAATGTAGCCAAAAAATCACAACTGAAAACACCCTGACTTTGATAAGCAGCATAAACCTACAGACGGAAGAAGGTAAGAAAACCCCCAACAGGATAAAACCAAAGGAATCCACACAAGAAACATCATAATTAAACTTCAGGAAACTAAATGCAAAGAAAAAAATCTTGAAAGTAGCCAGTGAAAGCAGCCACTTTACTTATAGGGGAAAGACAGTTCATACGACAGCATATTTCTCATCAGAAACCGTGGGAGCCAGAGGATGTAGAACACTTTTTTCAAGTGCTGAGAGAAAGGAATTGTCAGCCCAGAATCATATATCCAAAAATATCCTTTAGAAATGAAGGGGAAATCAAGACATTCTCAGATGAAGAAAAACTAAGAGAATTTGTCATCGGCAGACCTAGCCTAAAAAAATGGCTAAAGAAAGTTCTCTAAACACCGAATAAATGATAAAACACCTTGGAAGAAAGCAAAACTATGGGTAAATACAATAGACTTTTCTTATCGAGCTTTTAAATTGTTTGATAGACAGTCAAGATGGCAGAATAGAGGGTCCCTAGTGTCACTCTCTCCCACAAATCAACCAATTTACAACTATTAAAAAGCAACAACAGGGGGCTGGCCCGGTGGCGCACTGGATAGTGCGCCGCTTGGGAAGCGCGGCGGNCACTGAGGGTTGCGATCCGTTGCCGGACACGGAAAAAGACAAAATAAATAAATAAATAAAATAAAATAATAAAATAAAATAAAAAGCAACAACAGGGCCGGCCCGGTGGCGCACTGGATAGTGCACCACTTGGGAAGCGCGGCGGCGCTCCC
>NW_007735023.1:11590-46979 GCF_000696425.1 Galeopterus variegatus
TGGAAAGCTATTCCAGAGACCATGCTTCCCACTTTGAGAAGCCTCCCTGAGCTATACAGATGCAGCCAGAGTCCATTTATATAAAACTAAATGAGAGTTTCCCACATACAGAGAACTTTAACATCCCCAGATAAATAGCTCTGCAAGGAGAAAATGCAAATTGTGACTTAAAGTCAGCCTCTACTTTTGTGCAGTGCATACCAATGTGTGGCTTTACCCTTTAGCTAGGGCAATGTAGCTTCTATTTCATTTACATAGATGTATGCCCTGCATGAATTTGTTTCCTGAGACTGCTAGAAAAACTAATAGACTATTAGCTACTTGGTTTCCTCTTCAGAAACTCAGCAGGCACAACAGGGTTAGATGTTGAGTCTTCAGGCATCAGGTCTGTGGAGTGAACACACCTTGGAGCATCACTCTGATCAGGACTGAAAAAGGTTAAAGCAAGTCCAGAGAAAGTGTGTGGGTAGACAGGTAGATTAAAAGGGGCTATGCTTGTGCTGGGGACTTTTATAATCAAGGTGTTTGAAATCAAAATCTTACAACAAGCAAAGAATTTACACAGATGAG
Organism: Galeopterus variegatus; assembly: GCF_000696425.1. Lineage (NCBI taxonomy): Eukaryota > Metazoa > Chordata > Mammalia > Dermoptera > Cynocephalidae > Galeopterus > Galeopterus variegatus. The sequence continues at coordinate 12,161 of NW_007735023.1, forward strand.
GAGGAAGTGTAAGAAATCAATCAGAATTTCAAATGTGGAAGGCGCAAAGCACCACACACCAGGAACAGAGGAAAATTAGTCACAGAAGTTGATCACTAGGAAGGTGCAATTGCAGGAACATACCAGCTGAGGATGCCCAGGAGGGGCTACCAGATGTCTGTGGCCCTAAGGGGCAGGCGGGTTCTTGCTGCTCTCAGCAAGCCCAGCCTGCCCCCCGTGCACAAGTGTGGAGTAAGATCTTGTGGGAGGGAGAGTGAATGAGGTGGAATCAAAGGACCGATGGGTTTAAACAGTCACCTAATGATTCTGCTGAGTTCAATGGACTCTCCCTCATTCAAGGAAAAAAGAGAGGAGGGGGTAGGAGAGAGAGCAGAGCAAAAAGAATAGTGTGGGGTGGAGGAGGGAGAGCAAAACCAGACAAAGTAAGAGCAGTGGAAAGGAGGAGAAAGTGAAGGAAGAATGGAAATTCGGGTCCCAGAGCCAATATTAAAATAAATGCTGTGTGTGTATGCCCATTTCTGGAACGATGAAATAGAAGTACTTTTCACTTTTACTCCTGCTAAAGACAACTAGAAACTCTGGATGGTTTATATAAAAACATAAGAGGACTCTGAAAGGTGGAGAGAAGATGGCAGACCAGCCAGCATCCAACAAAAGCCTTTTCTCTCTAGTGAAGGAATGAGGAAAGAGGCAGCCTAGCAAGACAGAAAACTTTTAGACAATAACCTTTCTACTCCAAACACTACAGACAAAACCGTGGCCCTGTCCCCACCCATACTAGCAACGGCCTGTGGGGATCGCAGACGTCCACTCTCACACGGCTGTAAGGAGGTGCTCCAATACCCCTGCAAGGGTGGTGTCAGAAAAGGCCAAGCAGAAAGCCAGGACTTTCCTCTCTGGCAACTGGCAACAAGGACCCTCCCACTGTGTTGAAAGTAGAGACCACAGAAAGTCTGGAACTCCAGTCATCCCCCAGCAGCAACAAGGAGCCCACCCCTCAGGTGCCAGAGGAGGCTGGTGCAGAGCCTGGGCTTCTCCACCTGGCAGTGTGCTCCCCCCACACTTACAGAGTGGTGACACAGAAAGCCAGCTAAGACAGGAGGCTTAGAGAAGACTCAGTCTCATAACACAAAAACATCAGGTTTCAGTCACAAATCATGTGTCACATCGAGGACCAGGGAGACCTCAAACTGAATGAAAAAGTCAGCAGAGGCCAACACCGAGACAACAGAGGTGTTAGAATTATCGGATAAAGACTTCAAAGACGTGGTAATAAAAGTGCTTCAGTTAATAATTAGGAACACACTTGAAACAAATGAAAAAGTAGAAAGCCTCAGCAAACAAGTAGAAAATATAAAGAAGAACCAAAAAGGGCCGGCCCGATGGCGCACTGGAGAGTGCGCCACTTGGGAGCGTGGCAGCGCTCCTGCTGAGGGTTCGGATCCCATGTGGAGACCGGTTCCCGCTCACTGGCTGAGCGCGGTGCGGGTGCAACGCCGAGGGTTGCGATCCCGTTGCCGGTCAGTAAAAAAGACAAAAAGGAAAAAATAAAAATAAAAAAATAAAGAAATAAAGAAGAACCAAAAGGAGATTTTAGAACAGAAAGAGAACACGACCAAGATTAAAAAAAAAAAAAAAAAGACTCAGGGGACGGTCTAGCAGAATGGGGGGAACAGAGAATAGAATCAGTGAGCTGGAGGATAAAACATCACAAATGACACAATCTGAACAATACAGAGAAAATAGACTTAAAAAAAACAACAGAGCATCAGAAACCTAACTTTATGTAACCGGAGGAAAGGAGAGGAGGAAAGAGTGGGGTGAAAATGTAGCCAAAAAATCACAACTGAAAACACCCTGACTTTGATAAGCAGCATAAACCTACAGACGGAAGAAGGTAAGAAAACCCCCAACAGGATAAAACCAAAGGAATCCACACAAGAAACATCATAATTAAACTTCAGGAAACTAAATGCAAAGAAAAAAATCTTGAAAGTAGCCAGTGAAAGCAGCCACTTTACTTATAGGGGAAAGACAGTTCATACGACAGCATATTTCTCATCAGAAACCGTGGGAGCCAGAGGATGTAGAACACTTTTTTCAAGTGCTGAGAGAAAGGAATTGTCAGCCCAGAATCATATATCCAAAAATATCCTTTAGAAATGAAGGGGAAATCAAGACATTCTCAGATGAAGAAAAACTAAGAGAATTTGTCATCGGCAGACCTAGCCTAAAAAAATGGCTAAAGAAAGTTCTCTAAACACCGAATAAATGATAAAACACCTTGGAAGAAAGCAAAACTATGGGTAAATACAATAGACTTTTCTTATCGAGCTTTTAAATTGTTTGATAGACAGTCAAGATGGCAGAATAGAGGGTCCCTAGTGTCACTCTCTCCCACAAATCAACCAATTTACAACTATTAAAAAGCAACAACAGGGGGCTGGCCCGGTGGCGCACTGGATAGTGCGCCGCTTGGGAAGCGCGGCGGCGCTCCCGCCCGAGGGTTCGGATCCCACATACAGACCGGTTCCCGCTCACTGGCTGAGCGAGGCGCGGGAGCAATGCCGAGGCTTGCGATCCCGTTGCCGGTCCCCGGGCTGGTCCGGGGGCAACACTGAGGGTTGCAATCCGTTGCCAGACACGGAAAAAGACAAAAGACAAAAAAAAAAAAAAAGCAACAACAGCCAAGCTGGGGCCACTGGAGCTCAGGGGAAGAGGAGAAGAGACCTATGGAATTCATGAAGGCAGGAGAAGCCACGATGAGAGAAAGAAAGGACCGCTCCCCATTTCGAGCCCCAGCCGCTTCAAGGCTGCTGCTGAGCCCACGGAGCATGAGCCGGCAAAAGCTTTGCCCTTCATATGAAGTTGCTTGGAGGGGGCAGGGAAGACAAGGGCCTTGGTGGCTCCCAGGCCAGCAAGACCACTAACAGGGTTCCTGCGGACCTGCATAGGTGAGAGGAGCCAGAACAACTGAAAAAAGGAGACACTCAGAGGCCAGCGAGTCATTGAAAGGGACCAGCACATGGCCTGTCCCATGAGAAGTGTTCAGAGTGTGGGCAATGGGGAGATGGGCCCACCAGGGGAAAACTGGGGCACAGCATGGACAGCTGATCTGCCCTCAAATCAGCGCATGATCACTCAGTGAAGACTGGTCAGGAATATAGAACTGCAGGGGTGCAGTTTGCTGAAAAGACTCAGGCCCACATCAGAGTTTCTACACAACCTTGGTGTACTGGAACTCACCAGGTCTGGAAGTATATACAAGGTCAACCATTAAAACCTGAGCTGCACAAAAAGCCTTTGCCAGGGAATCAGCAGCAAAGCAGCAATTTAGCTCAACCACAGGGCTCAAATGCTGGTCCCCACAGGAAGTCCCCCATTTTAGAAGTAAGCAAAGGCCAACAAATTAGTTCCAGTGCAGAGTTTAAGTGTTGGGAACAGTGAATAATCCAACACAGAACTGAAAGAAAAACAAAATACCCTTAGGCCAGAGACAAAGTTTGATATTAACTAGTAAAGGTCTAACACCACCAAAGAATACCTATAAAACCTAGAAGGACTGGAAGCCCCCTGGGATCCCAAGCCAGGGTGGTCGGGGGCTGAGGGCCTCAGCCACACCCTCTGACATCCACAACCAGCCCAAAAATGACCATCGAGCCACTGTTGGAAATAACCTGGGCTCCTGAGCTGGGGTGGTGGAGGGCCAAGGGCTTCAGCCCAGCAATGACCAAGCCACTACTGGAATCCCCCCTGGTCTCCCCTGCCAGAATCAGGGAGGTGCCACAGGCTTCAACCATGGCCCCCTTCTTACCTCCTCCTCCCACCTTATTTTCCTTCCCTTTCCCCTCTCCCCCTGCCCCCAACTTCTCCACAACACCTTAGGATGTAAAAAAATAATAATATTAATAAATAAATAAAAATTTTTTTTAAATAAATAAATTGTTTGATAGTTGAAGCAAAATTACAACATTGTTTGATGTGGCTCTAAATTTATGTAGAGGAAATATTTAAGACAATTATATCATAAATGAGGGAGGGAGAAGGGACATAAAGGGAATTAATATTTTTATAACTCACTCAAATTGGTAAAAAGAAGACACCAGTAGACTAAGTTATGAGTATGTAATATTATACCTAGCATAACACTAAAAATGCTGTACAAAGAGATACATTAAAAAACACTGTAGATAAATCAAAATGGAATTCTAAAAAATATTCATGTAACCCACAGAAAGGTAAGAAAAAGAAAAAAGAAATGAAAAACAGGGAGAGCAAACAGAAAACAAAAACTGAAGTGGTAGACTTAAGCCCTAACATCTCAACAAATACATTAGGTTTAAATAGCCAATATACACCAATTAAAAGACAGAGATTGGCATGCTGAATTAAAAAAGATTTCCTATTATCCAAATCTATGCTTCTACAAGAAACTCATGTCAAATCTAATGATATAGGCAAGTGGAAAGTAAAGGAACAGAAAAATATATAATGCAAAAGGAAGCTGGAGTGGTTATACTAATTTCAGATAAAGTAGACTTCAAAGCAAAGAAAATTCCCAGAGACAGAGGGACTATATAATGACAATAGGGTCAATTCACCAAGGAGACATAGCAATCCTGAATGTATATGCACCAAACATCACAGCACAAATACATGAAGCAAAAACTGAAAGGATTGGAAGGAAAAATAGATAAATCAACAATAATAGTTGGAGATGTCAACATATCTCTCTTAACAATTGACAGAACAACTACACAAAAATCAGCAAGGCTACAGAAGAACTCAATGACATGGTCAATCAATAAGATTGAATGGACACTGTAGAACACTCCACCCTACAATAGTACAATACACATTCTTTTCAAGATAGGCCATAAAATAAACATCAGCAAATTTAAAAGAATTGAAATCATACCAGAGTATGATCTCTGACTACAATGGAATCAAAGTAAAAATCAAGTACAGAAAGATAAGAGAAAAATCTCCAAATACTTAAAACCTAAACAAAACACTTTTAAATAATCCACAGGTCAAAGAGGAAGTCTCAAGGGAAATAAAAAAAATACATTGAGCTGAATGAAAATGAAAGTACAACAAATTCATTGTGGGACACATCTAAGCAGTGCTGAGAGGGAAATTTAAAACATTAAGTGTATACATTAGAAAAGAGAAAAGGTCTCAAATCAATAATGTAAGCCCCACCTCAAGAACCTAGGGAAAGAAAAGCAAAGTAATGCCAAAACAAGCAGAGGAAGGAAATAATAAATATAAGAGCAAAAATAAATGAAATTGGAAACAGAAAAACAACCTAGTACTGGTGCAGGGATAGTCATATGGAACAGAATAGAGAAACCAGAAATAGACTCACATACATATGGCAACTGATTTTTGACAACTGTGAGTCTACAATGACCTCAAAATAAAAAGTTTTTTTTTTTTTTTTTCTTTTTGAGACCGGCCGCACCACACTCAGCCAGTGAGTGCTGTGAGTGCACCGGCCATCCCTATATAGGATTCAAACCCACGGCGGGAGCGCTGCTGTGCTCTCAGCACCGCACTCTCCCGAGTGTGCCACGGGCTCGGCCCAAAATAAAACGTTTTAAAAAATGAATGTGGAGAAGAGAGACGTAGAAGTGTTTGAAAAAGCAAATATTGTCAAACAAAATTTTTAAAGTTCTACTCATAAATGAAGTAGAATTATGTTTTCTCATTGTAAATAACTGAAGAGAAAACATGATTTTATGTGCTTATAAATTTTTGTTAGAAAGAGGGATGGGTAGTTGGATGGAAAGTGAGCAGCTGTAAATGCTGTCAGCAGGCAGCGTGGAGGCAGCGGGGAAGGAAGAAGAAAAGACGGAGAGAGAGAGGAGAGGAGGAGGAGGAATGGGAAATATCCTGCAGTGCTTTCAAGCCCTGCACAAAGTGAGGCCAGGGGTTTTCCTGAGCCACCTGAGTGCAGGGAGTCCTCCCGGGTGGGGAGCGCGGTGCCTGCAGGACTGCTGTCCGTCCACTCCCAGGCAGCCCAGGTGTGGCTCTGCCCCTCGTGGTTCCCCTGCTCATCCTTGGACCTGCTGTGCAGCCCCAGCACAAGGTGGTGCTGCAGACACTCAAGAGTGTTAGTGGGATCGCCCTGTTGTTTCAAACCTTGCCTGTCCCAGAAACACTGCAGGTGAGGGAGGCAGGGGGACAGGGTTGCTTCCCAAGAACCTCCCTTGGATAGGGGTGCTCTGCATGCCTCCTTTGCCACCCCTCCCTGAGGGGCAAGAAGTGGAAGAGGGAAGAACTAAGGGTCAGCAATGGCCAAGTGGGGTGGGGGGAGGGCAGCAGCTGTCCTGCTGGGAGCTGGAGGGCTGGGGATGCTAACTGGCAGGGAAGTGGGAAACCCCAAGGCCAAATGTTTGATTGTATGCATGACGCACGTCACCTTCAAGTGCAGGACATGTGTCCCCTGGAGATGGGGCCATGATCCTTTCTCCCCATGTGGCTAATTAGGTAATGGGCACTGAGTCAGGTGCTGGGAACTCAGGAAGAGGATGAGGAAGAGGACAAGGAGGCCTCCACCTCTCACTGCCTGGGACCACCCAAGAGCACACCTCCTGGCAGCTGCAGGTGGACTGAAGGATCTGCAAGTGTCCTGCTCACTGTGGGGTTCTGACTCACTTCCCCAGCAATACCTGGGAGGAAGAAAATTCATTTACCAAAGTAACAGCACTGGATGATGAGTGTGACTGCTGCAGAGGTACTAGGTTATGTGCATCTCTGTCACCTTGTGCTCTGGCCTCCTCTGTCCTCTCATTTCTAGCCCACCGACCTTGTCTGGGAGGTGGGCCCCTTCCACACTCCCTTTGCAACATTCCACCTGTCTCTCGTGTCCATCTCCCGCACCCCACCCCACCTTCTGCCTGCTACCTACTTGGACTGGAGTTAGCTGGGCCCCAAGGTCAGCGATGCAGGTGCAGGAGTCGGGCTGTGCAGCCTGGCTGTGGGTTCTTCCTATGAGAAAGTAGGACTGGATATTTCCACAATGACCCTAGCTTTCTATCGTTTGTTCTAACCACAAAATAATTTATGATCTTCCCACTGTTGCAGAGAACTAGATTTGAGCTAGGATTTATGCCTCACAATTGTAGAATTGTAGCCAATTCCACAGATATCCAGTACTTCTGCCATGTCTCTGACAGGCACCTATGTTTGTCCTCCAAGAAATTGTTGGGTGTGAATAGATAGAAACTATTTAAACACAATAAACAATATTTACTGAAAACTAAGAGCAAACATTTTACTAAATGGAAAAATGCTGGAGTCATTTCTATTAATTCGAGAACAGGATAGAATGCCTGTCATCACCAAGATTGATCAACACAGCTTTGGGGGTTTAACTAATACAATAAGGCAGGAAATGAATTGATTGAAATAAATATTGGAAAAGAAGATAAAAATATCCTTATTTACAGATGATTCAGAGTATACCTAGACAACCTAATGGATTTTAGTAAAATCATATTAAAATTAGTAAGAGAATTTAGTAAGGTAGGTAGGTGAGTAAGAGTGTTAATATAGAGCTTTAATCTATGATGGCAATAAACATTTGGGTGGAAAATGGAAATAACAGACCATTTGTAATAGCCAAAATCACTATAAAATTTCTAAGGATGTATTTAACAAGAAAAGGTATGCTGTTTATACAAATAAAATGATAAAATTGTATTGAAGGACATTTTTAAAAATCTCAACAAATGGAGATGTACAGTGTTTCTGTATGGAAAGACAGTATCATAAGTACAACAATTCTTAAGAAACTGATACGTAAATTTAAGACATTATTATATAAATTTAATGTAATTGCAGTTAGAATATCCTACTTCTAAGAATTGGATAAGGTAATTTTAGATTTCATATGGATAAAACAATTTTACATTTCAGAAGTTAAGAGAGTAATAGTGAAGAAAATACAAGTGAGAGGGACCAGCTCTGTAGACGATCACACTTAGACCCACCCAGCATGCTATCGGCACAGGGTCTGGCCAATGTGTCGAGAAACAGAAGTGGACGAACAGAGGGGCCTAGGGTACAGTGGTGGCCTCTCCAGTCAGAGGGAAAGGGTGGCTTATTTAATCAATCACCTGTACAACCAATTGTCCAACTTTAAGTAAAACAAAAGCAGATCCCACCTGGAGCTGAGCATCGCGTGTCAGAAGGTACTTTCTAGGACGGCCACCATAGGCCTCCCCTCCCACAAGCTCTTCTCACAATATGTTGCTGCCTTTCCTCCCTCTGAGAGGAGGGGTCCTTGAATTTGGGAGGGCCTGCAACTATGGCAAAAGTGACGTTACATGAGGCTCATTGCTAAGAGGCAGGACAGCTCTGCCTGTTTCTCCTGGGACACCTGCTCGTGAAACCACAAGGCTGCCATGCTGGCAGGAAGCCGGCGGTCCGGAGAGGCCCCCGCCAAGGTCTGCGCTGATGGCCAGACATGGCTATGGAAGCCTTGGAGACGGCTCCTGCCCGCAGTGCCCTCTGACTGTGTGAGAACCACCTGGCTGGCCCATTACCTCCAAACTGAGAGATGAAAATAAGAATATCGTTAGCTTTTTAAGTTGCTGGGTTTTGGGTGATTTGTTAAATGGCAATAGATAACTGGTGCCACAATTCTGGCAGCTGGGCACAAGGCCTCGCCCCTGTTAGAAGCTCCTGCCTGCTAATTCTGCCTCATTACTCTCCGGGGAGCAGTCACTTGTTCAGCTTGTGCTGGCCGAGCACCACCTCAGCCTCTGTGCCCAGCACTGGGGACCTGCCTTCAAGGACCTCAGTCAGGGTCTGCTACCAGGGAGACCCTCAGCCTCCCTATGAGTGGGGTAAGGCTGTCTGGTCCCACCTGACTTCCTCCTCTTCATTTCCCCTCTGCCAGTCTCGGCCGGGCAGTGTCCTAGCTCGTGTCACTCCAGTGACTGAATTCTGGGCATTACTCTTGGCTTCCTGGGGCTCTGAAGAAGGGACTCTCAAGGGATAAGATCAGATGAGTGGGCTTGAAAAAAAAGGGGAGAAAAAGCTACCCCAAATTGGAGAGCAGGGACCTCACCCAGGATGGGAGAGGGATTTGAAAGACAGGAAGGTGGAGCTGCACTGGTGACTGGGATTGATGGGGCCACTGCTGGGGGTTGCAGCATGGTATTGCTTGTGTGGCCTTCAGTCCTAGCTCCAGAGAAGCTCCTGTTAGGAGAGGAGGCTGGGCCATGTTTCAGGCTGTTACACACAGTGCCTCACCAAGTGTACCTTCTCTGAGGTTGGCCCAAAGGACTGTCATCTGTGGAGGGAAGCCTCTTTTTCAGTGCAAGCATGTGTCTGGGCACGTCATGGAGCGGGCCGGGGGACTGGGGTGGGCTGCTGCAAGGAGGCTCAGGGTGGCAGCTGCCACCTCAGAACCTCAGGGCTGGGTGGGCTTGGAGGGTAGGGTGGCTGCAGGTTCACCATCAGAGCTGTGAGTCTGTGAGGCCTGGAGGGACATTTTAGTTTGCTAGGGTTGCTGTAAAAAACGGCTGCAAACAGGGTGTCTTAAACAACAGAAATGCATTGTCTCACGGTTCCAGAGGCTGGTTTCTTCCAAGTGCTGCGAGGGAGAGTCTGCTCCGGGCCTCCCCTCGCTGCTGGGCGTCGTTGGTGATCTTTGGAGTTCCTTGGATTGTAGAAGCATCGCCCAGTCTCTGCCATATCTTCACGTGGTGTTCTCCCTGTGTGCTTGTTTCTGCCTCCAAATTTCCCCTTTTTATAAGGACACCAGTCATATTGGATGAGGGCCCGCCCTAATGACCTCATCTTAACTTAACCACCACCCCAAAGACCCTGTCTCCAAGTAAGGTCACATTCTGAGGAACTGGGGGTTAGGACTGCAATGTGTGAAATCTGCAGGGACACAATTCACCCCATAACAGGGGTGATAATGTAAGCCAGGCACCTAGTTCTATACTTTACTTTTTTATCTCAGGTAACCTGTTCAACATCCCTATGAGAAAAATACTACATATTTTTTCTAGCTCTTTATTATAAGATTTTTAAACATACAGCAAAGCCGAAAGAATTTTACAGTGAGCACCACTCCCATGTGCCCACTTCCTAGATTCTGCTATTGACATTTTACTATATTTGTTTTGTCACATAATCTATCCATCTACTCATCCCTTAACCCATCCATTAATCCACCTCATTTTTTGGTGTATTTCAGAGTATATTGCAAACATCAGTGCACTTTCCCCTAAATTCAGCATTCAATCGTTAACTGGAGCTCAATATTTTCTTTATAGATTTTTCTTTTGAGATAAAATGTACATACAATGAAATGCCTGAATCTTAAGTATACATTTGTTGAATTTTGAAAAAAGCAAGCAGCTGTGTAATCCAACCCCCACCATGACACAGAACGCTGCTGGTGCCCCGGGAAGCTCCCTGCCGCCCTTTCTCAGTCAACCCATGCCCTCGCCCCTCAAAGGCAACTGCTGTTCTGACTTTTCCACGTAAGTTAGTTTTGCCCATTCTAGAACTTCATAAAAATGGAATCAGACTTTCACTTGAAGCTTCTTTCACTGAGCATAATGCTTTCAAGATTCATCTGTGCTGGAGGAACGTTGTGCGTGTATCTGCAGTTCGTTCTTGTGGCTGAGCGCTGCGCCAGTGTGTGAAATTCATAAGCCCCTGGGGGTTTCCAGCATATGGCAGCTAGGAATAATAATGTATTTGTATCTGTGTTTTACAGATAAGGAAAGTGGTGCCCAGAGAGTTTAAGTGACTTGTTGGAGGTCACACAGCTAGTGAGGGGCAGAATCGAGATTTGAACTCAGTTCAAAATCTCTCAGATGCCTGAGCCCGGAAAATTTTTTTTTTTTTTTTTTTTTTTTTTTGTTACTCTAATGAATTCAGCTTTCTCTGTCTCTGGGTGCTTGGGAAATAAAGTAATAAAGTGTATCATGGGATGTGCATTCTACATTCATCTGACTGATGTGCGTTTTAGTCGGGCAGTCTGCAGAGTGACTTTGAGTCCCTGCTTTGTTGTTTACCAGCCGTGTGGCCTTGGGCACATAACTGAACCTGCCTCAGCCTCAGCTTCCTCATCTGCAAAATGGGGGGATAGATAAGAGGATGCGTTTCATAGGGTTGTCAGGATTAAATGAGTTGATATACGCAAAGCCTGGTGACTGCACCAGGCGTACAAGTTTGGTTGTTATTAATATGACAAATATCTATCTATTGAGCATTATGTCTAGGCCAGATCCTTGTGCTAAGGATAAAAGGATGATTAACACACTGTGTCCCTCCCCACATGTTGTCCTTGGGAGGTGGCCAGGAGGCCACAGTGGCCTCAGTTGAAGCCACTGGCTGGCGGCTCTTCTCAACCCTTACACGCCCTCTGGGTCACCTTGCCCTTCAGCTGGCTGAAATTTGCATGCCAGTGACAAGCCAGCAGTAAGGGCTCCGTGGCTCTGCTTCTAAAAACAGCAAATGGCCCTTTCTGGACCACGGAGATGAGATGGTGCAGTCTCCAAGTCCAGCCGTGGCTTGCTCCTGTGTTCCAGACCCACTGCCTATCATCCTGCAGAGCTGCTCATCACCTGCTACCCCAAGACCTGTTTCTCCCGACCACAGTGCCTGATGCCCCCCTCGGGGTCCCTCCCTCCTTCCACCCTCCACCCCTGCCTGGTGTGGCCGTGCTGTCAGCTCAGCCCCTCTCTGGCCCCCATCTCTGGTCTTGCTTCATGCCACTCTGCAGCTGGAGGGACCTCCCAGGAGCACATAGCTGCTTGTTAAAGCCCTTCCATGGCTCCCACTGCCCTAGGGATGAACTCCTCCCCCTCCACATGGCCACAAGGCCTTCTGCAGTCTGCAGCAGGCTTGGTCCCTGCCTGAGGCTCCCTGCACACACCTCTTGTCCCCTACCATGGCACTCATCGTGTGAGTGCACTTCCAATGCTGTCTCCTGCAAGCTCCGAGTGTCCCAAGGGTGGGCAGGTCACTCTTGCTCACCTGCATGCCCAGGGTCTTGCACAAGAACTGGTACAAGGTCAGCATGCCACAAGTAATGTCAGGTAAACACCTGACCAAGCAGAGCACGCTGGGGCTAACACAGCCCTTCACAGCATCGCCCGTGCCCCTGGGGCCAGGCCTGTGTCGCACATCTTCCTGTGGGTGTCCCAGGAAACCAGCCTGAGCCCCAGGCTTTTCAGCAAGGAAGCACAGCTCAGGAGTTGCCAATTCACAGGGAATGTTTTTTTTTTTTTTAATTGCCACTCTTAGCCCATTTAGTGCTAACAAACATGGGTCTGAAGTCAGACAAACTTGAACTCAACAGTGTGGCCTTGATCCAGTCACAGGACCTCCTGCCACATCACCGGATCACTGGAGTTAGTGAGATGGTGACTGTCCAGCAGCTCCACAGCAGTACCATCAAGAGTCAGCCTCACGACTTCCTCCTCTCGCTTTCTCTTCCTTGGCCCTTTGCAGGAATGGCATCCTGTGCAGACTGTTAAATAGTGCATGTGTTAGCTTTCACCACTTTACCAGAGAGGAGATTAGTTACACCCCCTCCAGTCCTTCTTGCCAACATCCACATAGGCCACCCTGTCTCCCCCCACCCCTGGATTCCCCCTCAGGTGGCAGAAGGACCCAGTGTCATGGACACTCCGGCTGGCCCCACTCCACACCTGGCCACCTGGCTCAGCCACGGTGGGGTGGGGTGCGTTGCTCAGCTGATGTGAGACCCTTTCTCTAAGTTCGTCCCTCACATTTGTCCACCGTCACCCTCAGTTCCCAGACCTAACACAGTCACACAGAGGCATCCCAGAGACTCAGAAATGGTACCTCTCTCCTCCCTGTGCCACTGGGGGCTGGACTGCAGACACTGGATGAAGATCAGAGCCGGAGGAGACCCTGGGAGCCATCTATGATTACCCCTTCTCCTACAGATGGGGAAACCGAGGCTCAGAGAGCCAAACCACCCCGTGCTCTTCTCGCAGACCTGTGGGGCAGGGGAGAAGGGAAATCACTGGACACACAGAGGGACCGGGCTCTGTCCCGCCTCTGAGTGCAGCAGGAGGGCTGTGTTCCTCCTCTGGCACAGCGTCAGCATTTGGAGAGGCAGCCCTGGTTTGCCCAGGAGGAAAGGAGACAGCCCTGAGGGGCTTGGCAGGGAGTCAGCCTCCCAGTGAGCACACGTCATGAGGAATGCCTGTGTGACCCGACATGTGAAGGGGACTGACTGGGTGCAGAGCCTGTGTGCAGACTGTGCTGGCAGCAAAGCGGGAACTAGGGACTGAGGTGGGCCTGAGAGGGGCTCTCTTCTCCTGCCAGGTTCCACGCTCCCCACAGACACCACCTCCGTCCCTTCGCTCCTCATTCTCCCTGATCTCCCCTTTCTTCCCCTCCAAGCCCCCACTCTCCCTTTGCCTCCCCCCACAACCTTGGCTGCCCAGGTGATACTGAACTCACTTCCCAGCCGATCCTTTGTGGATCCCTCTGCTGCTGCTCTTCAGAAAGCATGTGCCCCTTTCTCCTGGGTGCAGGCTTCGCACAAGCCACTGCTTCCTCTACTGCCTGAATGAGAAGTTCCAGGTGCTGCAGGAGAGTGGTGGGGGCTCTCTGAGTCCCTGTGCAGAGGCAGGGGTGGGGAGGGGAGGCTGGGAGAGATTGGTGGGGGCTCTGAGTCCCTGTGCAGAGGCAGGGGTTGGGAAGGGAGGGTGGGGAGAGTTGTGGGGGCTCTGAGTCCCTGTGCAGAGGCAGGGGTGGGGAGGGGAGGCTGGGAGAGAGTGGTGGGGGCTCTGAGTCCCTGTGCAGAGGCAGGGGTGGGGAGTGGAGGGTGGGGGACAGTGGTGGGGGCTCTGAGTCCCTGTGCAGAGGCAGGGGTGGGGAGCGGAGGGTGGGGCAGAGTGGTGGAGGCTCTGAGTCCCTGTGCCGAGGCAGGGGTGGGGTAGAGGGGAGTCTTTGGGAGTTGAAGCTAGTATAAGGAGAGGGAGCAGAGTGACGCAGGTGGTCTGGGAGGGAAGGGGGCTGGATGAGAGCGGGGGTCAGACCCTGGCTAGAGGGTCATAGTGCAGCTCTGGGGACAGAGGGGCACTACTCCGTGGTTGTTGAATGACTCCTTGAGGGCAGGAGCGGGAGGCCGGCTCCCACGGGTAGTCAGAAGCCAGCTCCTGGCTCAGGGCTGTACCCTCGACCAGCTGTGCGACTGCAGATCTCTCTGGCCCTCTGCCTGGGAGAGGAGGAGAGAACTTGATCAGTCGGTGTATGCCCTGGAGTTAGTGCAGGGCGCCCTGCCCTCTCTGCCTGGCTGCCGTGCCCCTCAGCACTCTTTAGGAAGCAGGAGCAGCAGCGGCGTGTCTGGGGCGTGTCTCCTCACGCTGAGCACACAGCAGGCCCTGCAGGAGCAGGTGTGTTCAGTTCCCGGTGAGCCAGCACGCTGGGAGCCTTCTGAGCGCAGAGGAGGAAGCTCGTGGCCTGAAACACCTGCACGGAGGAAGTCAGGAATCCTAAAAGACGTTATCCAGTGGTATCCAGCTTGCTCATTGGACGGTGGAGGGGCGGGTCTTTGGTTCAGAGAAAGAGAGATCTGCTCAGTGTCATGCATTCTGTGACAGACCCAGGCCGAGACCAGGTCTCCTGGCCTCATCTGGTGATGCCCTTTGTCTAGTAAATAGACAAACCAGAAATGGCAGCAATAGGTACCTGAGCACATGGTGCCTCGGTGCCATTGCAGGGGCCCAGAATAGCTCCAGGCTGGAAGTGGAGGGGTAGCACCAGCAACAGTGAGGGGGACAGTTCAGGCCGGGGAGGAAACGCGGCAGGGTCTCATTCTGATCCTTCTCCAGGGGCTGAAGAGTGTGGAGCTGTGGGGAGTGAGGTCGTCAGGAGCAAGTGGAGCGTGAGTGCAGCCTCGGACCCCACTGGGAGGGGCGTGTGACTTCAGCTGAGGCCACTGTGGCCTCCTGGCTACCTCCCAAGGACGACATGTAGGGAGGGACACAGGAAGGCCTGCATTGAGTGTGTGGCCAGGAGGTGTGGACTCTGGTGGCCTCACAGTCACTCTGGTCCTGGATTAGCATTTCCCAGAAGGGGTCTTGGGATGCTCTATGGTAAGAGGGCCCCGGTTGTCTTAGTTCAGGCTATTATGACAAAGTGCCATAGAGCGAGTGGCTTGTAGACAACAAACATTTATTTATCACAGCTCTGGAGGCTGCTCAGTGCCATGCATTTTGTGACAGACCCAGGCCGAGAGCAGGGTGCCTGCGTGGTTGGGTTCTGGCGAGGGCCCTCTTGTGAGCTACAGACGGCTGACTTCTTGTGTCCTCACATGGTGCGAAGAGGACGAGACTCTCTGGTCTCTCCTTAGGGCACTGATCCCATCACAAGAGCTCCACCCGTGTGACCTAGTCACCGCCCAATGGCCTCACCTCCGAACACCATCTCATTGCAAATTAAATTTCAACATATGAATTTTGGGGAGCCACATTCAGTCCACAACATGTGGGAAACTATATTATGATTAACATGTTAAAAACTCTGAGGAGGCCTTCAGTAAAGAAGCCCAGTGACTGGTTTAGTGGAACTTTCCCCAAATTTGACCTCAGAACCCTTCTTTCTCCTGACATCTGTTAACATACCACACATAGGGAAACTGCCACACAGAGAATTCCTTGGAGAAAAGTGACGGTAGCTAAGGTCCCAGATCCTCAGAAGCCGCCCTACAGAAGGAGATCCCACAACTGGTTTCCTCACCAGCATTTCTTTCTCAGCAATGCTATATTCAACAAAAGGTTAGAACAAGCCTGACACCTGAAATGGTCTCAGATTGGACTTAATTTAATATAATCTTTTCAATTCAGTGTAAGAAAACCTAGACAGATTTACACCAGGAGTGGAATGTGCTTGGTTAAATTCGGGCGTCCAAGTTTTGAGGACAGGGGCACTGTTCAGAGTTAGATAGTCTCAGATATCACTAATGAAAAACCAAAACTGCTCCAAACACAGGGGCAGTCCATGCGACCTCAGAGTTATCCCTGCGACTGTGGACGAGCCATGCTGCGGGTGGCTGAGCGTCCGTCACAAGAGCTGGACCTGTCTGAAGGGAAGATGTGCGGGTAGGAAAGATACATACTTGTGTGTAATCTTGTGGCTTTGAGGACAAAATGACCTCAGGAGCATTTACATGTGGATAACAGGAGAGGGGCAGGGCAGGAATGGTGCAGAATTTGGGAAGAGCCGAGGCTTGCAATCCCGTTGCCGGTCCCCGGTCCGGTACGGGGGCAACACTGAGGGTTGCGATCCGTTGCCGGACACGGAAAAAAGACAAAAAGACAAAAAAAAATAAAATAAAAAAAAAAAATAAAATAAAGTCTATTAAAAAAAGTGCAGAGATCTCTGCGGCCACACCTGCAGCATAAGCAGAAAATCCTGCTGGCGCACTGGCTTGCAGCCCAGCGAGCGATCCGTTGCCGGACACGGAAAAAAGACAAAAAGACAAAAAAAAAAATAAATAAATAAAGTCTATTAAAAAAAGTGCAGAGATCTCTGCGGCCACACCTGCAGCATAAGCAGAAAATCCCGCTGGCGCACTGGCTTGCAGCCCAGCGATGGGAGCACCGTGGCGGGAAGGGCAGCCTCCCCACCCCTGGGAGAGATGTGGGAGCAGATGCGTCACCTTCCACCCGTAACCTGTCCACGTCCTGCCCTCCCCACACCCGCAAGTGTGCAGCAGGCGAACGTGCCTTGCGGAACAGGAAATGCTACAGAGTTACACAGCATTCGCAGGCTAAGTCCATCTGATAGGTTTGTCTGGCTTTTAGTTGTTTCAAGTCATTAGACTACAGTGGACTCCAGGAGGCGTCTGCTCCTTCTGACCAAGGGCCAGAGCACGGCCACAGGAAGCCAGAATGGCTGCAGTTTCTAGAGCTGCAGGTGCCCAGCGGAGGGGAGAAGGGGCTGGGAGCAGGGCCGCTGCCAGGACAGATTGAGGGGAGCTGGCGATGGAGGACAAGGACACGCAGGAGAGAGAACTTCCACACTGTTGGGGCTGGAAGAGATCTTTGGATCTTTGACACCATCTGTCCCACTTTCTCACTACACAGGTGAGGAAACCGAGGCCTGGGGGTTGCCCGAGAGCCAGTGCGTCCTTTGCGGGGCTCGGCTGTCCCCGACTTGTAGGCCCGTGGAACAGCTCTCAAGCCTGCTCGCTTCCTCCCATCTCACCGGAGCAGCTCGTCTGCTCCAGACCCTTCAACGCTTCCCGCTCCCCCAGGGGAACCACTTACCTCCCTCACACGGCACCCCAGGCCTGCACGGCACCCCAGGCCTGCACGGCACCCCAGGCCTGCAAAGCACCCCAGGCCTGCACGGCCTGGCCCTTCGTCACCTCTCCAGCCCCCTTTCCCCTCGGCCTTCTCCCCACCTCCCACCTCAAGGCCCTCAGAGCACCCAACAGCTCCACGTTTCCCAACCCCCAGCTCCATTTGACCTCCAGGACCAGGCGCCTGCTCCCCAGCCCCGGCTCAGCTCCCAGTCTGCCTGCTACCAGTGTGGCTGCCACTTCCTGTGGCACTGTCCCCAGAGCCCAGGCCTCGGTCTGGTGTCCTGCAGCATCGAGTTGTAGCTGCCCACTTACCAATGGCTCAAGGGCACAGACAGAGCCTAGCACAGAGCAGGTGCTTTGTAAATAATTATTGACCGAAACACTGTCTCTAAGTATTTCTTGTAGGCTCCAAGCAGAAAATATCAGCTTCGATTCCCTCTGGCTCCATCTCAGCAGCCCCGTTGCCCCCAACTCTTTATGCATCTGCTGGTGTTCAAGTTTCTTCTTTCTTGGCTTTGGAGGACCAGCGGCTCCATGGGCATGCTGCGGCAGCTCTGATCACTCTGATGAGGCTCGAAGCGTGGCCGGGTTGTGGCTCCTACTGAGGTAGCTGGGCAACTCCTTTGGTCACTTAAAACAATGCATTGTAGGCACCAGGGACTGGTGCTAGCCCAGTGTGGAGATGACACACTGCCTGCCACAGCAGCTGCAACCGGCCATGGTGATGCACACATGCGGCGTGAAGCTTCGTGGTTCCAGCACTCACCCACCCTGACACGCTGCTGCTCTCTGGGGCCCTGCTGTGCCTACTAGACCAGCTGTCTTTACTGTGGACTTTCCGTTTATCACTTGGAAATGTATGGGTATTGACTTTTACACTTTAAATCCAAAGTAGACAATAAAATTAGGGAAGCAGGCTTGTGTTGATCTATAGGCTTGCCTGTGGAGAGCATCTGAGTCCTTCAGAGTCTTGAGGGAATTTCTGATGCTGTCTTGCCCTCCCTGAGCAGAACTTTCGGTGGCATTCAGAGAAGGGCTGTGCTAGGAGGGAGGGCAAATGCCCGATGGGCCAAGGATCGAAAATTTCCCTTTGCAGAGAAAGCTTGGCATACAGAAGCTAGGGACAGGCTCCTGGGAATGGGGTCTGAGGGGAACGGGCATAGCACATTTCAGTCCATCCACTTTGCGAAGCCCCAAACAAGCATCACCTGCAAACACCTTCAAGGGCGAAGGGACCACGGTAGGTCAGAGTGCCTGGGCACACGTGCCAGAGCTACGCACCCACATGGGCACTCTCTCACCCTCACAAGGTGCCCACTGTGCATGGGTGCTCGACTGACTCTAGCTGTCATCCTCACCAAGCCCAGTGAGGACAGCAGAGGCCAACCAGTTCTAGTCTCTATGTGAAGAAACTGAGGCCTGGGAGCTCAGTACCTCTTCCAAGTACACAGCCAGTTAGCAGCAGAGGCAGGTTATGAAGATGGGTGCTGTGCCCGCTCCAAAGCCCACAATCTCTATGATATCCCGCTGCCCTGCTGGGGACACCTAGAGGCTGGCACCATAACAGGAAGGGCTTGCCTGCCAGGCTGCAGTGGGGGCCCAAGATTGGGGGGAGCAGATGGACCAACACGGGACAGCATTGCGCCTGCTGTGGGGCCAGAGACAAACCTTTCTGCAGGAACAGGAGGCATCCCTGTCCCTGTGACAGCTGCTGGGCCGGGTGTAATCAGGTGGGAAGGGCTCTAAAGATTCCACACCAGCAAGTCACAACTTTGCGATTACAAGAAGCTACATGGAAGTGAAGTGTGTCGGCACCTGCGACTTCTGCTGTGTTCGGGATGGGGAGCAAGTCAGCTGGAAAGCTGCTCTCTGCAGTTCCCGGGAGCAGACACCCAGGTGAGCCCCTCGGGCAGCGTCGATGGAACACCTGTGGCCTCTGAGCTGCTCGCTGCTGGGCGTGCTCTGAGGGGCGTCCTTCTCCCGAGCAGGGGCACCTGTGTCGGGCGGGTCCTCACACAACACCACCAGGGTGCCAACTCACAGTGCAGGCTGGTCTGCTCTCCAGCTCCTCACCCCTGAGGCGGCGTGAGAGCAGTGATTCCCTTCAGTGACACACAAGGGCTTCCTGGGGTTTTTAAAAGAAAAGAAAGTCAGGATCGTGACATACTTGGAATATCATGAGGATTCTTTTCTGCCACATAAGCTCATTGTATTGAGAAAAAAACACATTGTAAACAGCATTTGTTGATGAGACTCTGATGTGGCCACAAAGTAGAGGGATGGAGGGGAGGGTCCCGGCGATTTGGTGAGACCTTGTCTGATGCTGCAATTGAACAGGTGTTAGGACAACGTTGACATAAATACTTGATGTATGTGGTTCCCGTGGGGTCTGTCTCCCAGGAGCCGGGGCTGCAGCTGAGGCTCTGCACGTGGCTGCTGTCCACTTTGCAGGAGGAGAGGCGAGGCTCAGAGATAGCCCCGCACGCCTCTTCAACCTGCACAGTGGGAAATGAGGTGTCTACTCGAAGTCACTGTGTTGGGGTGGAGGAGAGCTGAGACCTGGCTGCCTGGTGGAGGTGCCCACCTGACCCTGGCTCCCCCCCAGCCTGTGCTGTCTCTGAGCAGGCCAGGTGACACCTAACCACACCCACCTGTGAAAACCAACTCCCTTGAGTGGGGCTCGTGGTACAAAACTGTGCCAGTGGCAGGAGGCTGTTGCTAAAGGAAGCTACAATTACCAAGCACCATTGCCCACATGCCCAGTGCCACTGTCCCTGCTGTGGGCAGGCACCACGCCCTGAGGCACCGGGCGAGGCAGGTACTTTCCACATGTTGACTCACATTCTTAATCCTACATTTTATTCCATCTCCTGTGATCGCTGTCACCAACCCTCCCCTGCCCACCCGACTCCACTCCTCTGTTAAAGTCATGCTTCACACCATCATTTTCTTTTTAATTTTTAATCAGTCTGTGTCAAGAAAAAACAGGACTTGATCAAGCTTCCAGCCCTCACTGCTCCATCAGCATAGCAATTTTGTGGATCACAGGTTTGTCTATGTTTGTCTAAAACCCAGAGGAGGAAAGGAATCAACTCCACAGATCAACATGTATTTGAAGAGACACTTCAGGACTCAGGACATTATCTATCAATCAATTTCTTAGAACCCCCCACCCCCTGCAGTGGGCACCACGAAACCCTCACAGTGGAAGTGCAGGGATGGCAGGTGGGAGGGGACGGCTGCCTTTGGGCTGGGAGGCCAGCCTCCCCACGGCGCGGGACAAAACGAAGAAGCAAATGAATCCCGCCTCCTACTGTATTTGGAGTGGAATATATTTATGGAAACAATTTCTGTTTTGGAAAGTAGAATACGGTTGAGTTTGGGAGGACAGTGGTAACGGTCAATGGAAGGGCTCGTGACTCAGACAAACTGTTGAGCAGAGTCTTCTTGAGATGCTGAAACAAACACTACCTTGGCTATTTCCTTCACTGTGACATATATTTGAACATATTCTGGCCATTCATAGAGTCACAGGTTTATCCAATGCGTGCATCCATGTGCATTCCATGAATACAAATATTGGCGATACGTCACCAAAGGATAGCACAGGGTACATGAGCTCTACTTTTTGAAGAAGTTTCCAGAAAGCAGAGTCTGTCTCCTTTCCTTCCTCATGGGAACGGCCACATCCTGCTTTAGTCTTGCTTTGAGCAGCGTTGTCCAGATGGAGGACTGTCGAAATGGTACTGAGAACCCTTCCTTTGGGGGCTACCCCTCGTAAGTGCACGGGGGCTCTGCTGCTCGGCCAGCCTCTCAACACTCACTTTCCACAGAGGCTAGAAGAGGCCTTTGAATTTGGAGTCCAGAGACAGTTTGAAGCAGATTTTAGAAGCGAATTTACACAATGTGACATGCTTTCAGAGGCGCAGGGAGTACTCATAGCACAAGTCAACGGCATGTGTGAGTGCGTGAGACATGCGTGCAACTGACCCATGTCCTGCAGCACGAGACACACTTACCCCCTCCACCCAGGACCACAGGGGGGCCCCTCTGCCCTTGCTCTCATGCGTGCAACTGACCCATGTCCTGCAGCACGAGACACACTTACCCCCTCCACCCAGGACCGCGTGGGGTCCCCTCTGCCCTTGCTCCCCATGGCCTTAGCAGGTTCTCAAGCTTCATTTGAAACCATGCCACTGCAGCTTGTCAGCCTTACTGTAGAGTCTGAGATGGGTGATGTAAACCCTATCCCCACGTACATAAGTTAGAAAAGGTCCCCACGCCCCACATACTGCCCTTCCGTGGCCTCACTCCAAAGTACAAGGTTCTTTTCCCCAAAGGAGCAGCAGAGTCATTGGGATTTTGCACAGTTAGGGATCTTCTTCCATTAGAGGGATCTCTGTAAAAGAAGAGATGGTAATTAGCTTATTATAACCAAAAAACACTGTGACAATCGAATTATAAACCTTATTAAAATATCTACAATTTCCAAAATCAGTGGGAAAATGTTAAGTTCTACATATCAGTTAACAATCAAATAAACAACACCTATTTGCTGAAAAATATTTGTGAGCTTATTTCCCGTTCATAAAAAATAAAATGTTAGATTTTAAACGTGGACCCTAAAGGTCATACAAGCCAAAAGGTTACAGATTCAAGTACACAGAGAGGCCCCATGGCTTGCAGAAAAGGACCCAGCAGACCTCTGTTTCTGTGTTGTTACTGCCATCTCCTGTGGATGTAAGCTGGAATCAGTGCTCTTATTTGTAAAGTTGTGCTTGTCCCCCCTAACCCCCAAGGAAACTAAGCCCTAATTAGCCTGATATGTTTTCTCCACTTTACCATGAGCTACACTCGCCCTTCCTTGTGACAGGCAGACGCATGTGCATCTTTTCCTTCAATCTGGGAAAAGTAATGTCTGTGTACACAGAACTGCTCCAGGCTGGGTGCCCGGGCACACTGCTGGGTCTAGCGCACGCACCCGGTCCTTCCTCCTCACATGAGTGTGTTATCCTGTTCCTAAGCTCTACTTTCAGAGGTCCTGCCTAATTAAAAGATAGAGAAGAAAAACATGCTGGATCATACAATGCTATAAAAACAAAGTACTGTCCACCGTAGCCTTTCTCCTTTGGATAGCTCGGTGTCTTTTCGTGCCTCCTGAAATTTCTATTAACAGCCTCATTCCTTGTGAGACAAAAATCATTCTGTACAATAATTGGCTTGCTCACAGCCTCTGCATTGGAGACAGTAAGAAGCAACTGAAGCTGAGTGAGTGGCAAGTGGATTGATTCGGCCCTGGGGGGTGGGGGCTCTACACAGCCAGGGAGGGGTTGGTTTGCAGAGGTGTTTGCGGGGGTGGCTTGGGGCTCAGGGAAACACTTACCATCTGCAATGTCGATGCCTGGGCTGGTGGATGCCACCTCCCCCACCGTGCTAGCAATTGTGTCAGGGTTGTCAGAAGCAGGGTGGGTGCCCTCTTGGCACACGGGGGGTGAATATAGACTCTGGAGCAGCTCGGAAGAGCCTGAGATGCTGTCACAGGTTTCTGACTCCCCTGGACCCGTGTCCATGTCCCCTGAGCCGGGGTATGCTGGCGGGCTCTGGTCATCCACAGGTAAGGGGCAGCCCTGGCCCACGGAGGCCAGGTACCCAGGGCCTAAGGCACTCAAGCCGCCACTCACAGCCTCATCGTAGGATGGGAGCATGACGGGCACGCCGTCCACCACCACGAAGTTGGGGTCACTGTTCGAACTCCTGGGAGGCCCCCTGTGCAAAGGAAAGCGGTGTCCACATGTCAGAGCACTATGCCACCCAGGGAGGAGGCCACCAGTCCCCCACCTTGGGCCACTGCAAGACCCTTGGGCCACAATGGCAGGAGAGCCCGGCATGGGTGGTGGTGCAGGAGACCCAGCCTCCTTTCCGGCCCGCTCCGGCCCACAGCCACACTCTGGAGAGGGGAGGATCCCTCTTCTCCCTCTCTCTGCCCCCTCTTTCCCGTTGCCTGGGGCTCTGCTCTCTCCTGTGTTTCCTTCCTCACTCCTTTGCCCTCCAGGCTTGGCCTATGGCCATAAACTCACTGGGTGGGACACCGCCTGGCCCACTGCAACACAGCACCCTGACGTGCCCCTGCAGCAGCCCGCAGGACAGTGCTGTTAAAAGTGTAGGGAACTGGAGCGCTCGCCTTGCCCGTGCCTGCTTTCTGTGTCCTGCCGCAGTGCACAAACCACCAGTTTCAGTCAAGACAGAAAAACATCCACAGGGGAGCAAAGGCAAGTGGTGGGCACCTCCTCACTGCCTCGTTCAGGTCACTCGCCACCCGCCGACCACTTTCACCTGAGCGGGGCCTGTGTTGGCTGGGGCGGCGTGTGCCCGCTGTCTCCGTGGGTTCTCCCCCACTGGGGCACACTGTGGCTCCTGGCCCAGCCGTGGTGCCACATCACCTGCACGTTCAACACTGCCAGGTCTGAGCCAGGCGGGGTCTGACACCAAAGCCGGGGATCCTTGGCCACCACACTCTGCTGCTGCCCCAAGGGGATCCGAGTGGCTGATGAGCAGCCAGTAGAACTCGGTTTCTTATTTCCTCAGCTGGAACTGGAAGAGCAGACAGCCAGGGTGGGCACGCCTGGGTCCCCGGCACCGGCAGCAGGGGCTCCCCAGCCCCAGGAGGTGAGCCGTGGGGACACAGGTCATCGAGGAGGGGAAGCATCAGCATGCTTCCTCACCCTCATGGGACAGGCTCCAGTCCACTGACTTCTGGAAGCATCCTGCAAAGGCTGAGAGATTATGTCACCGGCTGCCGGTCCACAGCTCAAAGGCTACCCAGAGAGGGTGGGACACCCCCGAGGCCACACTCGTCAGCAGGTGGGGGCGGCAGGGAGGGACGAGCAGCTGTGAGTTGGTGCAGACTTGACAAATGGCACACCTGCCCCGTGGCCAGCTGCCGTGCCGTCTCCTGCGGGGCTTCTGGCCTCCTCACCGCCTAGGCCGGGCGGCCGGCTGCCTCTCTCTGCTCTGCTTCTCTCCCGCACCGTGGCTCCCGTGACCTGGCAGCTCCCCTCCGCTGTGACCGCCTGTGCCGCCACCCACGCCCTGGCCCGGCCGCCTCTGCAGGGCCTGCTCCTGTGGGGCTGGAGGAGAGTGTCCCTTCACGGCTTGCCCTTGACAATCTTATCGTCTGCTTGGACAGAAGAGACCAACTTTCCCAAAACAACCAGGGACAAATATAAGACGCAAATACTCAAGGGCTAAAGAACATCAAGTGAAAGAGTTTTGAGAATGTTTAAAAAGCATCTTAATATTTAGTCGATATCCTGGAAACTTTTCTTCCAAGCATATATAAAAAAACAGCTCTGCGGGCCATTTAAAAGTGCTCTAATGTATATAAATCCCAAGTGTGTAGTTCAGCTTTCTCCTTGTAATCCGCGGGCCTGCTTTAGATACCATAATTGCTCAATGATGGTTCCTTAATTAATAAATAATAATGTTGAAGAACGGGAGAGTGGAGGGCACGTTTGAGAGGGAGGTTCCAGCACCTCAGCAAGGGCTGGGATATGGCACCAGATGGCACCGCAGACCAGGTGAAGGACGCAGGGGATCCCCACAACCGGCACAGTTTTTGTGGCTGGGCAGAGGGTGTGCCTGTCAAGTTGTGACCACCAGGCAGGGGAGAGAGAACTGCTTAGTGAGGAGAGGCCATCCGAGGCTGCTAGGGGACGGGGAAGGTGGGCGGACGCTGTCTGCAGCAGCTCTGCCCCTTCTTCAGTGCCCACACGCTGGCAGGTGAGAGGCATGCTGGATTTCCCGCAAGGAAGAGGGAGATGTAGGTCACTCTGGAGCCGCCTCCTCCGCTGCCCCACACGCCTTTTTCCAAGGGGTACATAGAATGCAGGGGCTAGACTGTCCCTGTGGGCAAACACAAATGACCTTTTCTGAAGCATCAGGTCCCCAGATGAGAAGACCGTGACGTAGGCACAGAGTCCGAGGCAAGGGTGGCTGTACCAGCAGCCCTGGCCAGTGTCGTGTGGTGCTGCTGCCTGGCCCTCCTGCGCCGAATGCTCACAAGCTCACCCCTTCGCATTCTAAATGACGGCTCCCTGTCAGCAGGAGTGCTGGGTGGCTCTTCTTTGCTCCACAGGGTGCTGGCATAACCCTCTTTGGCCATGATGACTGTGAGGGGGAGACCCCAGCCCACGCTGACTGGTGCAGCCGAGATGGATGCGGAACCCCTCAGGACGTCCCATTCTGCAGGTTCAGCTCTGACTCCGAAGAGTCTCACTAGCCCCTTCCCAATCCCCACACCCACACTCCCCTTCCTGAGACTTGCCACCACACATATCCACCGACCTCTGTTGTGTCACCCACCCCAGCCTGTCTCCTAATCAGTTGTGTGTCTGTCTTATCCTTCCTGTGGACAGCAAACTCCATGGTGCCTGAAGCCAGGGCCACACATGGTGGGGACGACAGTGGGAATGGGGCTCAGGGTGGGGCATACACATCCTGCAGCCCGGACACTGTGCACCTTCTCCAGCCCCCACAGCACCTGCCTGAGAACGGTCTACTGGGAAAGGAAAAAGAAGTGAGGCCTGTCTCCAGCGGGGTGCTCTGACCCCAGACACCCCAAAACATCCCAGGAAAGTCTATTCACTGCTCCCTGGTTCCTCTCAGACCTCAGCTTTGCACTTGTCACATCTTTCTCTGTGCTGAGCCCAATGCGGCACTGACCTGGGGGGAAAGTGGGCCTTGAACTTGGTCTGGAACATCCTGGCCAGGATCACAAGCAGCAGTACCAGCAGCACGCTGGTTGCCGTGAATGCCACGATCTTCCATGTGGTCAGGAGGGTCTCGTGGGTGCTGGGCCATGTTTGCTCTGCCATGAGAGAGAACAAAGTCGTGCATGAGCCTTCCAGATTGCGACGGGCACTAAGGTCCCTTGTGTGCTCATTTTCCAGATTCACCTGGCACACAGATGCTCCTGACCTCCAGGGCTCGCCGGAGATGCCACACACCCCCATGCAGCTCACGTAAATTGCATGAGGATCGACACAACACTAAAGACCCATCTCCAGCCTGGGCTCTGCCGGGTTGAAGATGGATCTGCAGGTTCACATTCCAGACGCACGGTGAGAGCTTGTGAGGGCCGAGATAATGTACCTGCTTCTTGGGCAGAGAGAAAAGATGGAGGCCAGGGGTGTCTCTCTTCCTGAGAAGTTGTTTGGAAGCCGACCACAGGCCGGGGGAGTGAGAGGCCAGGCTAGGCCTTTTGCTAGTATTCTGGGAGATGCTGTGGTTGGGTGAAGAATGCTGCAGCAAGGAGTGGGGCAGGAAGAGGACAGGACTGCTCCAGGGCCCCCACCACCTCTGGCATCAGGCTCTGCCAGGAAAGGGCAGCAAGAGTGGAGCCTCCCAGAATAGAATTCTACCTTTCTGGCACAGGCCAGCTGCCCCTAAGCATCTCCCTGCAGTGGTGCAGCCTCTCTCTGAGGTGCTTCTCTGCACGTCCCCCACCAGCTCACATGGTGTCTTGTGCCTGCAGAGGCCAGCTGTGGGAAGTGCTTCCCTCATGCACCATGTCCAGGGAGAAGTAGGGGCCATCACCAGTGCTGGTGCAGCCGGAGAGAGTGGGCAGACGGGGGGGGGGGCAGGAGACAAGGGTGCATGCTGGTTCTCAGGCCCCTGTCGTGTGGCTGCTACCCTGGCATGCCAAAACCCATGGTGAAGCCAGTTTGCAAGTGATTTGTTATTAACGATGAAGCGCTGAAGCTTGCAAATAACCTACTTTTTATTAGCGAAATCAGGTGTCACCTGCGATGCCATCATCTGTATTCTGATATGCATCCTGAGTGGAAGAGAGAGGTGGAGCAGTGCATGCCTTTGGTCCCAGGGCAATGTGCATAATTCTGGTCCGACCCATGGGCTGTGTCCTTGCCAGTGGAAGGGGACAAAGCTGGGAGAAAACAGTGCACAGACGCTGGTGGTCCTGCCAGGATTGCTAGGGATCTAGGGACCCTGTTCAGAGAGTCAGCACTTTAACCTGGGAATGGGCAGGTTACTACTTCTGACCCTCTGAACAGGGCCTAGAATCATCTGGCACAGAGGCCAACATCAGCCCCATGCACCCACAATGACATGTTTCTATGTCCTGTTCCTGACACGGGGCGTGGGAGAAAAAATGCATCTCAGGACATAACCACCAACCGCTGGGTACGGACTATCCATGGAGGGTCAGCCTCCTCCAAGGAAGGCCTTTGATCTTACCTGATTTGATGCAGTAGACTTGGTAGGAAGGAAACCACTCTCCGTACTGGCAGGTGATGTACTTGTAGTCACTGGTGAGGCTGTAGCCGGGATCGCAGTAAAACTCCACCACAGTTCCATGGTTGTAGCGCTCGCAAGGCCGCGGGTGGCAGATGAAATCACCGTGACTCACCATTGGAGGTAGAGGACAGACTTGGGCAGTGGGGAGAATAAGAGTTTCAGAACCACATGCATGTGCTGTCTGAAGCCGTAAGACATGGACTGCTCTAGGATGTGCTTATAAGTCAATCACTGCACTACTGAGTTGTACCAGAGATGGTCCCTTCTTTTGTATTTTCATGTAAGGTCAAATAGAAGCCTGTTATAATATTCAGAGCACGTGCCACTATCACAGAGGCTCTTTTACAGTGTGAAGAGATGCCATTAACCTACTCTATTAATAATGCATGCTATTATGTGCCAGACAACCTAGTAAATAAAATTAAGATATGTATGGACAAAATCTTTACCGAAAGGCACAGCGATCCCAAGCCTGTTTCTGTGACCACAGCAGTAACTTGGGACTGTTCCAATCACAGGGCAGTGCCCTTCACCTGATCCCCCAATGCCCTGCTGTTGTGTGACGGGTGACACATGGGGCAGTTCTTCTAGCTCCGCTTGCAGACCAGGCCATGGCCTCCCGCTCACACGCACAACCTGGCCGGCAGGAAACGAGAGCTAGGACCTCGGTGCTGGGCCTGGTTGGACCACCAGGACACTGTGGGACCTACGCAGGTCACTTAACCTCTTTAAACCTTGATTTTCTCCTCTGTAAAGTGGAAGCTCATTCTGTCCTGGATGATGTTTTAGGGTTTTCTGACTCCAATATTCCATGATGTTAGGAGAAGAAAAGAGTTGTTTTCAGTCTCCTGTCCTGAGACTGCACTCTGGCTTACATGGTAGGAATGCAACCAGAAAGACGGTGACCAGAAAGATGGCTTTGGTGAAACTGGTGCTTGTTCGTCTCAGGCCACAAAGAGCTCTCTCCTGGAGCAGGACTCAGAAACAAACAGCACCATCACTTAAACATTCTTCAAGAGACAATCAAACCACAAACCTTCCAGGGCCAGCTTTAAACGCACACCTGTGGAAAACACTAAGAACTCTGACAAAACCAAAGGAAAACAAAAGAGACAACTTCTAGCCCCTTCCTGGGGCAAAGCAAACCCCCTGACCAGCGTGGAAGCGCAGGCTCCAACGGCCGCCCACGGGCTGCAGGAAGGCAGCGGGACGCTCGCTGCTGCTGCCGCCGGTGCCCCTCCGCGTGCCCACCTGAGGGCGGCGGTGGAGGGTGAGAGGCACTTCACAGACGCTCCTCTAACCCTGCAAACAGCGCTGCAGTGGAGATCTCTGGGCTCCTTCCAGATGTGGAAACGGAAACTCAGAGAAGCAACTAGTGGGGTGAGTAGGAGGCCAGGCTTGCGCCAGGTAGGCTGCGCGCAGAATTCTGCCTGAGCTTCAGGGTCCTCGTCTGTGAAACGGGGGTCTCTGAGGGCTCTGCTGAGCAGTGCCGCTAAGGGCTTAGTTCACAGCCTGCAGATCGTAAGCACTCAGTTGGGGACAACCAGGACCCGAGTATCTAAAGAGGGAACGTAATGAGGTGACGGCTCCCATGAGTGACGGAACAGTGGAGAAGCCAGCGGGGCACCCTGAGATTAGCAAGCGCAGGGAGCCACCACCACCCGGCTGGCAGGACGCAGGGGTTCTCGTTGCTGAGGTCCCCAGGAGAAGTTGGAACCACAGAGGTCTGTGTGGGGACTGGAGCCTGAGGGAAGCCAGACACTGTTGGAGAGAGTGAAGGAAAAGCACCTGGTGCCGATGCCTGCCCGCCCTCCATGCTCCTTTGGACAGTGCCAGCGGGGAGCCAACTGACAAGGGGGCCTGGGAAGTGGCCTGCAGTGGCAGCCTGTCTGCCATGCGACACGGCG
Source organism: Galeopterus variegatus (assembly GCF_000696425.1). Classification (NCBI taxonomy): domain Eukaryota; kingdom Metazoa; phylum Chordata; class Mammalia; order Dermoptera; family Cynocephalidae; genus Galeopterus; species Galeopterus variegatus. The sequence continues at coordinate 41,711 of NW_007735023.1, forward strand.
CGGTGCAGCCAGGCCCAGGGCATGCTCAAAAAGTGGCGGCTTTCAGGTGGCTACTGTGAGGTCCCCATGGGTGGACACCGGCAGAGTCAGGATTTGAGCTCCGACTTTGAGGCAGGAGCTTTCTGCTGCTCAGGGCATCCCCGGGCATGGAGCACATAACCCCACGCACTTCCAATTCTTCAAAGGGAGCTCTTTTCAAGTCCACTGCCTCCAGGGTGTAATGGGAATATGCCTGGGAGGTAAACAGGTGGCAGGAAAGGAAAGGGGAGGGAGAGCTGGCCCTGGGAGGTCCAGGATGCAGCGGTGAGGGCTCTTCCCTCCCCAGAGGCCTTGTCTGTGCCATTTCCTCCCACTCTGTTCTTACAAGAACACATGGAAGGGGACCCCAGTGGCCTCCAGGGCCGACCGACTCATCTGGCTGCCTGGGGGGACCACTCCTCCACACTGCCGTGAGTGCTCCCCAGTGCAGCTGTGTGCTCAGGAAGGCCAGAAGAGGAGGCCCTTCCATGGTCAAGGGTATGCTGAGTGTCCAGATGAACGGATAAAGAAAATGCAGGCTGTTTATACATATACACTGTGGGATATTATTCAGCCTTAAAAAGGAAGGAAATCCTGCCATTAGCGAGAATGTGGATGAAACTGGAGGACCTCACTCGCAGAAGCCAAAGGACACAAAGTTGCAGTTATGCAGGGAGAAGGGGCCTAGAGATCTAATGACCAGCATGGGGGCTGTAGTTAATAATACCACACTGTGAGGAAAATGGAGACAGACTGGTCAGGCTCCCTCACCTCACATCCAGCTGAGCATAACTCAGCATGTCTGTTGTAAATACGTTAACTGTGCATGTGCGCCCATGTGTTCCTTGGCTGTCTGACTCTGGTATAAAAGACAATGGCTCTGAGGCTGGGGGCTGAGCTTGTGTCCCTGTCTGAATAAAGTATGTCAACCTTGCCAATGGCTCCCAGGATCTTTTTCCAATTACCTAGCGTGCGACCTGCATTTGAGGGGACTGTGACTCAGCCTGCATATGAAGGGTCTGTGACCCAGTCTGCACAGAATGGGTTTGAAGGGTCTGTGGCCCAGCGCAACATACACTGTGCCCTGGTAACCGGAGTTCCCGTGCTGGGGCACTGCCAGGCTCCTTCCCCAACTGAGACACCTGGACTGTGCCAGTGCAGCCCCAAACATTCAGAGAATCTGGATGTATCTCACCACCACGTTTTCTCGGAGGCCAGATAAAAGCCATTCACTGTGGAGGCTTTAATTCTGAGCCTGTCATAATGGGCTTGTAATGGAGACGCATCTTCCCCAGATGGAAACATTTATCTTCACATCTTGCTGTGCTTCTAATAGGGGCGCATAGCAGGCCATTGGCTCTGCTGTAAAGGAAACCCCATGTGGGTGCAGTCAGGGTGCAGGGTGGGGTGTGTTTCTTTTAACTTGGAAGGAAGCAATAACAAAAATATTGTTAATTACCAACTTGGGGATGCTTGTTTTAAAGTGTCAGTGTAGAAGCACCTAACCTCTACCTCCTACCTACAGCCCCTCACCATGGGCTAAACGACCCCTCCTCTCCACACCTGCCCTGAGAGGCAGGCAGTTCTGCACAGGTGACCACCCCCGCCCCCTGCCCAACCTGAAGTAAATGGTGAACAGCCTGTTAACAGTGGCCATGTGGCTAGCACTGAAATAACCCTTGCATTCCAGGAAATTCCAGGAATAAAAGTGGAGAGGCCTTACCTTAGAACTCCTTCAGGCTCGGCCTGTGACTCAGATCTGGTCAGTCGCTAGTTCTATGCAAAATATACCTGTGAAAACCTGTGGGTGGCATGAACAAAGATTCTTCTGCAGGGCCGGCCCGGTGGCGCACTATTACAACTTCAGAAATTAGTAGCAACAGTTAATGCTTTTGTGAGGCCTGGCGTCTGGACATTGGGTGGCTACAGGCAGCATCCAAGTGAGGCTCTGCCGAGATGCAGCCAGACGCGGATAATAGTGACTGTCCGCCACGTGTCAACGCGCTACTCCTTGTTTGATGACGGAGGGTTATGGCTCCTTTCAGACTAGCAGGAAAACTCCAGCCAACCCAAATGGCTGCAGTGTACAGTTTTCACCGTATTTAGTTTCTTGTGGAACCTAACAGAGGAAGGCTAGGTAGGGGAGGGTGCAGAGACGTGAGACTCTCAGTCTACCCTGCATTGGCTACGTATGGCTTGAGCTGGGACTGGACAAGTGAGCTCAAGCCTGCTATCTGCCTGCAGTTTCCCCAAATAATCCCTTCCTCCTGGTCCAACCTCCTGGCAACTTAGCGTCCCTCTCTCACTCCCCACCCGCCTCTGGCTATCTCCTGCTATTCAGATTTAATTCCAGCACAAATGCCAGCTTCTTCAGGAAGGCTTCCCCAAGCACCCAGGCAGTGGTCTTGGAATTCCTGGGCACTGGGCCTTCTGCATGCCTTGTACTTGCACAGATCCGTGAACTCTTTGAGAGTAGGGGCCTTGTCTTGTAAATTTCTGTAACTCCTGTAGCATCCGGCACTATTCTGGATACATATTTGTTATTCGAGCAAATACGAACTCTAAAGTCTTCACAATAAATCAAAGCCCCTCCCCTGTCCACTGCTCTCACATTGGCAATGAGCTGTGGTTTTCGTACTGTTTCTGGCCCCATTTTTTAATGGAAAGAAAAGTTGAGACATGACAACAGCTTTATCACAGTTTCTTCACCAAATGGATTCAACAGGCAAGGATCTGTGTGCATCCTAAGGATGTCTTAGTGATGAGAGACAGAGTGTACCAGTCTGAGATATGCACTAAAATCAAGAGGTCAAAGTTCCTAACACCTTCAAAACAATGCCCATGCATTCTTTCCACAGTGCACTAACAAGTGTGCGGATCCTGGTGAGTCAGGATAGGGCTAGGCCTGTGAACCAAACTGACCCATTTTCCATGCAGAGGACATTTGGTTACATTTCCACTCCTCAGTCATGAGACCACAGGGCACATCATTACACCATGGCCCTGGTAACTACCCTGATAAGATAAACTGAGATAAGAGGGGAACAGATATTCACAAAACCCTTTCCCAAGGCTTACTTCCCATAATTGTAAAATTGAAGTTACAGATTAACCTTGAACACAAAGCTTCCCACATGAACACAAAGCTTCAAGGTGACTGCCACAATGACCCTCCTGGGGTGATGATAATGAGCAGCACCACCATCTTGGACCTACTGAGCAGGCACAAGGACCAAAGCCCTGACCGAGCAAGTGCCCATGACGCAACCAGGAGGAACGGAGTGGACCACCTCCAGAGGCACAGAATGATGGTGCTGGCCTGCACCCCTTAACTCCTTTCCCTAAAAAGGACCCCAAACAGCTCCCCTCAGGGGGCTAGCTTTCCTGTAGCTACCCCCCTTATGCATAAGTCTATCTCCTCTTTTAATAAAGCATTGCTTGCTTTACTGCTGGGTACATTGTTCATTTCTGTGCCTCTGGGACCCAACAGCCTAATTCGTAACACTGGTGCAATATGGCATATGATGAAAATGTAATGTTTAATTCATACATCCTTCATTGCATAAGAACAACATTTGGAACAGAGAGGTGGTGGCGCTAAGTCTTGGTGTGGGAAGAGGACTTAAACACGGTGCAAAAATAAAGCACAGTAGCTGCCAGTCTGAGGTGTGGAAAATAAAGGGCAGGGAAATGACGTTCAGGTCTTCCTCCTCCCAAAAAAAGTATAAAAATGAAAACATACTAAGACTTTCTCTTGATTGGAAAAACTCCTAAAGCTTTTTTTTTTTAATACTTTATTTTTTAAGAGCAGTTTTGGGTTATTAAGCAATATTAAGCAGAAGGTACAGAAAGTTTCCATTAACCCCTTCCCCTCCACACACAGAGTCCCCCATTATCAACACCCCCCACCAGAGTGTGCGTTTGTTATAACTGATGAACCTACACTGACACATCACCACAACTGAGTCCATAGTTACATTAGTGTTCACTCTTGGTGTCGTACATTCTGTGGGTTTGGCTAAATGTATAATGACATGTATGTGACTCTGTATGATACCTACAATGTATATTCATTATAGATTCATATAGAGTAGTTTCCTAAAAATCCTCTGTGCTCTGACTAGTCATCCCCACAACCACTGATCTTTTCACTATGTCCATAGTTTTGCCTTTTCCAAAATGTCATATAGTTGGAATCATACAGTATATAGCTTTTCAGGTTGGCTTCTTTCACTTAGTAAAGGAAATTTAAGTCTTCTCCATGTTTTTTTATGGTTTGGTAGCTCATTTCTTTTCAGTGTTGAATAATATTCCATTGTCTGGATGTACCACAGTTTATACATTTACCTACTGAAGAACATCTTGGTTGCTTTGAAGTTTTAGGAATTATGAATAAAACTGCTATAATCATCTGTGTGCTGGTTTTTGTGTGACATGTTTTCAACTCCTTTGGGTAAATACCAATGAGCGTGATTGCTGGATGGTATGTTTAGTTTTGTAAGAAACTGACAAACTGTCTTCCAAAGTGGATGTACCATTTTGCACTCCCATCAGCAATGAATGAGAGTTCCTGTTGCTCCACATCATTTTCAGCATTTGATGTTGTCAGCGGTCCAGATTTCGGTCATTCTAATAGGTAAATAGTAGTATCTCATTGTTTTAATTTGCATTTCTCTGATGACATATGACATGGAGCATCTTTTCATATGCTTATTTGCCATCTGTATATCTTCTTTTTTTTATTTCTTAAAAGGGGTGACAATAATATTAATTTTAAAAAATATTAAAGAAAATATAGCTAACCACGTCCTCAGCTATTGGAAGTCAAACCTAATGACAACAACAAACCTTCAAACCACATCATCCAGCTTGAAGCAGTATAATATCTGGGGTGTCATCTAAGTTAAACTCATTACCAATGTACATTTAGGCAACTAGTTTTAAGAAAATTGTGGGATGTAATTGTCAGTTATGAATCAGTTAAGGAAAAATCTTTTTCTTCCTGCATATATATTATCACAAATTGTACTTATTCTTCATGCCCCTTGTCCATTCTGTCCCTATCCCCCTCTTCCTCCCCATTCCCACCTCTGATAACCCTAGATTTCTTCTCTCCTTTTGAAAGAGTAATGGTTACTCTGTTAATTTGTAGCCTAGATGACCTGTCCAATGCTGAGAGGTGTGCTCAGATCCCCCAATATTATCATAGAGCACATGCTTCTTCTGTCACTCTGGAATGGGCTTTGTGGAG
>NW_007735023.1:48051-48589 GCF_000696425.1 Galeopterus variegatus
AGAGGCTTATCGATTTTACTACTCTTTTCAAAGAACCAGTTTTGGGTTTCACCGATTTTCTCTATTAACTGCCTACTTTCAATTTCATTGATTCCTGTTCTAATTTGTATTATTTCTTTTTTTCTGCTTACTCTGTATCTAATTTGCTCTTCTTTTTCTACTTTCCTAAAGTGGAAACTTAGATTACTGATTTTAGATCTTCTTTTTAATGATATGCTTTTAATGTCAGAAATTTCCCTCTAAGCACTGCTTTACTAAATCCTGCAAATTTTGGTATGCTGTGTTTTCACTTCACTTAGTTCAAAATATTTCAAAATTTCTCTTGAGATTTCTTTGATTCATGTGTTACTTAGACGCGTGTTGTTTAATCTCCATGAATTTGGGGATTTTCCAGTTATTTTTCTGTTATTAATTTCTAGTTTAATTTCACTGTGGTCTGAAAGCAGACATCTTATGATTTCTGTTCTTTTAAATTTGTTATGATGTGTTTTATGACCCAGAATGTGTCTATTTCAGGTAAGGTTCCATGGGGCTTTAA
>NW_007735023.1:49201-58788 GCF_000696425.1 Galeopterus variegatus
AGCCAGTGAGCGGGAACCGGTCTGTATGTGGGATCCGAACCCTCGGGCGGGAGCGCCGCCGCGCTTCCCAAGTGGCGCACCCTATCCAGTGCGCCACCGGGCCGGCCCGACTAATCCAAGTCTACTTTCAAATAACACTATGCCACTTCACGGGGAGTGTGAGTACCTTATAATAACAAAATAATCCTAATTCCTCCTCCCTCCCGTCCCTTGTATCCTTGCTGTCATTCATCCCACCTACATATAAGCACACACAAGTCTTCACATATATACACACATACACACACACACACACACACAAGCACATATAATTTTGCAGGTACAGAATTCTAGGCTGGTGGTGGTGTTTTCTTCTCTCAACACTTTAAATATTTCATTCCTCTCCCTTCTTGCTTGCATGGTTTCCAAGGAGAAGGCAAATGTAATTCTTACCTTTGTTCCTCTTAAGGAGAGATATTTTTCCTCCAGCTTCTTTCAGGAGTTTTTCTTTACCTTTGATTTTCTGTAGTTTGAAAATGATATTCCTAAGTGTAGTTTTTTCCCCATTCATCCTGCTTGGTTTTCTCTGAGCTTCCTGGATCTGTGGTTTGGTGTCTGACATTAATTTGGAGACATTCTCAGTCACTACTGTTTCAAATATTTCTTCTGTTCCTTTCTCTCTTTCTTCTTTCCTGTATTCCCGCTACATATATTTACACCTTTTGTAGTTGTCCCACAGTCTTGAACACTCTGGTTTTTTCAGTCTTTGTTCTATTTGCTTTTCAGTTCAGAAGGTTTCTACTGAGATGTCCTCAAGCACAGAGATTCTTCCTCAGCCACGTCCAGTCTACTAGTGAGCCCATCGAAGGCACTCTTCATCTCTATTACAGTGTTCTTGATCCCTAGAACTTCTTTTTGGTTCTTTTTCAGGATTTTCATCTCTCTGCTTACACTTCCCATCTATTCTTGCATGCTGCTGCTTTATCCACTAGAGCCCCCAGCATGTTAATCATAGTAGTTTTAAATTCCCTCTCTGATAATACCAGCATCCCTGCCATGTCTGCTTCTGATGCTTGCTCTGTCTCTTCAAACTATGTTTTTTGCCTTTTAGGATGCCTTGTGATTTTCTCTTGACAGCTGGACATAAGGGACCAGGTAAAAGGAACAGCTGTGCATAGGCCTGCAGGGGTGTGGTGTTGAGGTGTGGGGAGGGGAGAGCTCTATCCCTGTGACTGGGCCTCAGTCTCTTAGTGAGCTTGTGCTGCCTCTGACTAACTTCACACGTGCTGCTTGGTTGTTTTGTCACCCCTCACCCTCCCGCTTAGGTGGGACAGGATGGCTAGAATGGACTGGAGTCGGGTATTTCCCTTCCCCAGGCAGGTTAGACTCTGACAAAATCTCAGTGGGTTAGGCTCTGGTTAACTAGGTTCTCTGGAGGGCAGGCCTTGTGAAGAGCAGAGTGCTCTGGTGTGTTTCAAAATGCTGCCTTTCCCCTCCCCCTGCCAGATGTATGAGGGGATTTTTTCTCTGATATTCACTGTGAGCACCTGGTACATCTCCTGGAGGAAAAACCCACAAAAGTGCCCCTCACCTCTAGCTCTGGCACAGTCCCCGCCCAGTCACCCAGCTGGCAGGATGCCCGGTAGTGACTTGGGAGGCAGATGAGTCAGGGCCTGAAGCCCAGCTCTGCCACTCACTGGCTGAATAACTTTAAGCAGATTAGCTTGAGACCCTGTCACTCAGTTTCCCCATCTATCAAATGGAGAAAATAACACACACTCGCTGGCATGATTGTGAGGACAGCATGAGCTAAAGGCCCAGCAAGTGGCTTGTTAAGGGAGGCTCCCACCAGGTACTAACATTGCTGGTGTGTTTGAGGGTAGGGATCTGTGCCCCAGCCCTACCAGCAGCTGAAGCTGCTGTGGAGTTTGGGAAGAGGAAAGTGTTTGCCGGTTGCCAAGGATTCCCCAAATTCCTCACTCTTCTCCTCTGGCCTGGGCAGAAGTGTCTGACCCTGCTGCTTCTCTGCCTCATGAGGGATGTGACAGAAGGCAGATCCTCTGCTTGTCCCCCTGCAAGCACATGGTCCAATTAAGTGTGTGAGTTGGGGGAGTGTCCCCTGGCCAGACACTCCCTGTGAGGGGCGGCCTGGCCAAAGGTTGCTGTGGGGAGCTTTGCAACATGCTCCTGTCTGAAGACGCTGGCTCTGTGGTCATTCCTACATGGGGACACCAGAGGACCCTCCTAAAAAGATGTGGCTGTGCTTTCAGGGGCCTGCAATGCTCTGAAGCCTAACAGGTTTAGGAAGCCTTGCTGGGCTTCCTGACTCACCCTTGGCAATTCTGGCTGGCTTCTTCTGGGAGGTCGCCCACACCATCCTCTGCACATACGGGGCTTCCCTGCGACACAGTCACCCAGCCTGACGGGGACTCAGCTACCTTCTTCTGCCGAAATCACCCCTTCCATCTCTCCAGCCTCTGATTGTTTTCTGCAGGCGACTCACAGCTTCTTCTGGTGAGTCCCCCAGGGTCAGGTAGCAAATGCCACCTTATGTTTTGAGGGTACTGGAAGCAGAAGCCCACGCTATCCTCACTACAAGTGTGTGGTTGGAGCATTTTCATTTGCTTACAGGCAAATAAGTCCAAACCACTTCCCTCCTGTCCTTACGGTACATCTAGGCCCCAGTCCCCACTGTCTGAGCACAGGAAGCTAACTCATCCTATAGCTCAAAGCAAAACAAAGCTGAAAGAAAGTTTGATGCATTTCTGAGTGGGAAAAAGTGCTCCTTCCCGATCTCTTCCTGCTTTGCATTGCCAGCACTATGGTACTCCCCTTGCCATAGACAAGGGAGCCGGTTACACTTGGACAGTCTGTATTTTGGACTTTCTGAAATAAGAGCCTCTTCACTCTCTTGTCTAAGTATATTGATCATATCCTTTCACTCATTTTTAAATTCATATATTTAACAAATATTTTTTGGACAACTGCTGAAACTGGATACTACCTCGGTTCCATCCTCAGATGACAAATAAGTAAACCAATGCATATTGATGTGGCTGGATAAGCCTTCTCCTCTGTCTGCTGAAACAAACCATTAATTCCACACTCTCACACCCACGGGAGCTGGGATGGAGCTTCCAGGTACCACCTCTCCTGCAGGGGCTTGGAAGGCACCTAGACCAGAAGGAGTCAGACGTTCTTTTATGTGCAAGATCCAACATGCGTGAGGGTACTGGCAGGGGATTGGATAACCAGGGGCAAAAAGGTTTAAGAAACTGAAGGCAGGCCACTTCCCTTCCTGGGAAATGGAGATGAGACAGAGAGAAGAGCCACCATGTGTACCCCACACTGGAAACACAAGAGGAGGCTGGGAAAGGCCCTGGCCTAGGAAAGGTGGGACATCACAGGGACAAGTGTCTAGTGTGAGTGGGTCAGAGGGGCTGGTGCAGGTGGGAAGAAAGGGACAGGAGAAAAGGAACAGGAAGAGAGAGTTTGTGGGTGGTACAGTCTCCAGCAGGAGAGGCAGGTCACGTGGGGATGTCCTCGAGGTCTCGGCCCCTCTGTGTGTACAGTGCAGGCCCCCCCGCCCGAATCTCCAACCCCACCCTGAGCTACAGATTGGATTCTACTACTGGAAGCTGGTAGAGAGCTGGGAGAAATTGCCCATCAGTTAAGCAACAGGCTGATTTCAAGATAAGGAACTGCTCATGTTACATCTGATCATAAAATCTCTGTGCCAGGATGGAGACCCATGGGAGGCAGAGGACTGACGTTGCTGGGGCGGGCGGTGTGTGCCAGAAACTACTGTAGATGAGCTGTTCAGGGAAGGCCCCCAAGGAGTGACTTTTCAACTGAAATCTAGAGCACCCTACTCACAGCGGGGTCCGAAGACCAGTGCTGGTGCCTGTTTGCAATGAGTCCATGACAAAATACACAGAGAAATCCATCTGGCCATGGCACAACATCCACGTGTGTTTTCAATTTCTACTTATTTAAATGCAATTTGACTACAGTTGAATCTAATAATAAAAAAATGGGACTTGTCTTTGTCTTTTAATTTTTTCTAGAATCCATTTTTAGTGTGTACTATCAAGTATCGGTCTGCAACATACTGGAAATCAACAACTAAACCACTGGTCCTTTCACTACGGACAGATGAGAAGCCCTGATTCCATCATAAATGCAGACAAGAACGTGTGACACAGGAAGACCAGGAAGGACCCGGCCATAGGAAGTGCTGGAGCAGAACGTGCCAGGCAGAGGGGACAGCGCACAGAGGTGAGCTGGAGGCACGAGGGATACCTGGGTGGTGGCTGTGTGTGGCAGGACGGGGGTTGCACAGGAGTGGGGAGGCAGATGGACCATGTGTGCAGGTCCATGGCCCCGTGGCAAGCGTGAAGGGACACCACGAAGAGCAGGGACTGACGTATTTTAAAGGGCAGCTCTAGCTGCTGTGTGGAGAACAGGAATAGTGGCAGGGCTGGGAGAGGTGGCTCGGACCAGGACAGCAGCAAGGAGAGGGATGGGACATATTTTGAATGCTCTAGTTCTGTTTCTACAATAGGACTTGTCGATAGATGGGAACTAGGGGCTACAGGAAGAAGAATCAAGGATGACTCCCTGATTTCTGACCTGGGTCGATGGTGCTGCCATTTACCATGTTAGGTTTTTGTTTTGTTTGTGTTGTGGGAATGGGCAGTACTGAGTTTGGCTTTGCACTAGTTAGGTTTGAGCTGCCAGTGAGAAAGTCATCCAAGCGTCAATCAGGCCACTGGGGAAAGCGTCTGGGGTAAATATAGAACTCAGGAGTCAAGAGCACAGCAATAATACAGCTCTGGGGCTGCATGAGCTCCCCCAGGAGGGAGGGCACAGAGAAAAGGGAAGGACAGAAGAGGCTGGAAGTATGGACAGGTTACCGTTGATGTCAAAAGGCGAGCTGGTCTCAGCAAGAGGGAGTGGCTCCCAGCAAGCTGCGAAAGACAGAGACAGGAGTGGCCACTGGATTTAGCCAAACGGAAGCCACCTGGAGGAAAGCAACTTCAGTAGAGGGTTAGAGGAAGCCACCTGCAGTACGGTGAGGAGTGAAGGGACAGGAATGGAGACACTCTTCAGAGAAGCGTGCAGCATGGGGCCGCTGGAGGGGGCTGCTCATGTGCTGGCGGGACGTCCAACACGGGCCAGATTGGTGGTGCAGGTGGGGGATGGAGAGGGCAGTCGTGAAGACGGTGAAAGCAGGTGTGTGTGGGGGCTGGCCTCTGATGGGAGCGGAGAGCGGAAGGGAAGAGCCGGCTATAGGTACGAGTGGACCCCTGGCCGGGGAGGTGGAGGCGAGTGCTGCTCTTGGAGGGCCCCACTGTCCAAATGAAGCAAGAGGCGAGGCCATTGCCCAGAGGCGGGAGGGGAGCTCAGAGCTGAGAATTATGTATCACTTATCATAGAACGTAGCCCATCCACACATTTCACATGTGCAAGAGAGGAAAATGAGGGTTAAAAACAGTCTGTGTGCCTCATGAATTCCACACCAATAATTTTAGGGGGACAGAAAAATGTGGAACATTATGACCTATAGCTTCAATTAAAAAAAAAAAAAAGGGCCGGCCCGGTGGGGCCTGCTGAGGGTTCGGATCCCACATACAGACCGGTTCCCGCTCACTGGCTGAGCGAGGTGCGGGTGCAACACCGAGGGTTGCGATCCCGTTGCCGGTCCGGTCCGGTACGGGCGCGACACTGAGGGTTGCGATCCGTTGCCGGACACGAAAAAAGACAAAAAGGAAAAAAAAAAAAAAACCTTCTGGGCCACTGAGCCCAGGTGCCTTGACTGGATATTTTTGTTTTCTTTTTGTGGCTGGCCAGTAGGGGGATCCGAACCCTTGACCTTGGTGTTATTAGGCCATGCTCTAAACAACTGAGCTCATGGCTAGCCCTCTGGGTGTTTTCATTCTTATTTCTCCTTATGGCTCATACAGCTCCTGGAAGTCCTCTGTGGTGGAAGAGCTGTCCCTTTAGTCTGTGCATCCACATCTGTCCCATAGGGCTGGCAGCAGGGGCTGCTGGCAGCTCACCACAGTCTACTTCCCCTCCTCTTCCTGGGCACACGGCTGCTCCACACTGCCCAGTGCCCCTTGTCCCTCTAAGTTCTGGTCAGTGGAACAGGAGAAGTGATAAATACCGCTTCCAGGCCTGATCCTTGGAGCCTTTCCATGATCTGGCTGGAATGAAGGTGACCTCCCAAGGGGACCTTAGAAGCTACATATTGAAGACAGCAGACACCGGCCCCTGAATAACCAGGAGAAGAAGCACCAATTTCTAACATTCACTCACTACTGCAACATGAAAACACAATTCTATTTTGTTTGAGTCACAAGCCATTTCTGCGAACTTTCATATAGCAGTGACCTACCACACATGGTTGGTATAAAGGATAAGTAACAGACGTGCATCTGCTTTGTGAAACAGCAAACCGTGCTCTCTCCAGCTGTCGGCTGCTGTTATCATGGCCCACACTCACTCTCTCTGCCACATTAAAGCTCCATTTGAAGAGTGACTTAATGACTTAAGTCAGTGGTTCCTCAACCCTGCATGAACATTGGAATCCCCTGGGGAGCTTTGCCTAATTGGTCTGGGGTGGGTCCGGGACTTGGATAGGTCTTAAAAGCCCCCCAGGTGATTCTAATGGGTAGTCAGCAATGAGAGGAACTGCCTCATGCAGCTGCAATAGAGAGGAGGGAAAAAGAGACTCCCTCCCCTCTCCACCTGCTGAGGATGGCGGCTTACATGCCCAGTGGAGCCAGTATGCGAGTTACAGTGCCACGGACTCTGACCTTTCACCAGGCCCCTGTGACACCAGCTGCAGTCTATGGGCCAGCAGCTTCAGGATCAGCTGGGAGCTTGTATGAAATGCTCACCCTCTAGCCACACCCAGACTTAAAGAGCTAGAAACTTCATCTCAGCAAGATTCCCCAGCGATTCATGTGCACAGCGCACTTTGGGAAGTGCCACCCCAGGCCAGGAGGAAATGTTGTAGCTGAGCTGGGAGGCCATGAGTAAGAAAGCTGGCTCTGAATGTGCACATCGTGACCTCAGCTGACCTTGAAGAGCATGCGGAAGGGCAGGAAGCCAGCGATTCTGTGTACCGACTGCAAGGGCACCATCTCCAGACAGCCCCACATGTCGTCTGTGCGGCTCTGAGAGGGACCAGGATGACAGGGACTGTTCGCTCAGATAGACACAGAATCGCCCAGCCTCTGCCTTCAGGACTTCTGCTAACAGCCAAAACCACTACTGCACCAGCTGTGCCCAGTGCAGTCTAACTTTGGGTAATGATTCCAGGAAGCTGCACGGACCCTCCATGTCACAGTCATAGCTGTCTGCAAGGCTACATCCGAAACTTTGCTTTTAGCTCAGGGAAAAATCAATAAACATGACATAATTTGTTTTGTTGTAACCACATGGAAGGTGGATAAATGTATCCACCAAAGGCAGCAAATGATGATGAGGCTGGGCTTTGCATGTTTCCGAGCTGGAGGGATCATGGTAGGGAGCATGGTGTTTACCCGCTCAAAGATGTGCTGACAGATCAAATTTAAGATCAGTGTTACCCGGCAGCCCCGAGGGATGCTGCTTCCATCTCCAAGTCACCACATTAGGGTGTCCCTGCAGAAATACAGAAGGCATCTGATGACAACTGTGAAACTTCTGTGCAAAGAGAAAATAAGCTTCACACAAGAAGTCTGATGTGTGCCTGGTTTTGGAGCCACGGGGAAGCCACAGAGGAGCACGCAGGTGAGGGAGCAGGTGGAAAGCCGTGATTTACTCTGACAACGTTTTGCTGCAGAGAAAGGCTGGTGCTCAAGTCAAAAGCTAGCACGTGTTTCTGTGTGCTGATGAGGCTGCTCTCTGCAATGACTGGAGCACCGATGGCTAAATCGAGATGGTCTTAATCACCACAAGGTGAGAAGTCACCAGACGTCCATGGTGTCAGAGTGTTCTGCTGTCTGTGAGCCTTTTCCAATACATGACCCCCCAGCAGTTGGAATTCCTGAGGGTAATAGGGCATTTAATTTTTCTAAGGGAGAGAAATCAGACGCACAAGATTGAAAAGGAGTGTGTGTCCCATGATGTAACCCAGAAGACCCACAGGTAACGGAGCATTTAGAGTTGATCATTTCTGCCTTTCTCTTTATGATCAGCAAACCCTCTACCACCAGAGATGATGCTGGAGTCAAATGCTGCCAGTGTAACCTGGCAATTCTCAAACTGTCCCTCCACACACTGGACCAAGGTGCCACAGCGATAAATTAATGTATCGAATTTTCTGAAACTCAAAGTTCTCTTAAATTTTCTTAAATCCTCATTCTTGTCTATTAGCAAGTCCTAGCAGATAAGGAAATAATTGAGTCAGTTAATAATAGGGACACAATTGGTCATGCTTTGTCCTAGCCATGAATGTGTGTGTGTATGGGTGCATGGGGGCACGGATGTTTATGGGTATGGTTCTATATTACACATAGAAAATAAATAGCCACATTTCCTGCTAGTACAAGTGTTTCTAAGGTTTACATGATAAAATTAGTTCTGTCGGTATTTCTTAGTATTCTGAAAAAAAACCCCATGCTATTCTGTGCAGTATCATGCTTTTCTGACATCTGAACAAATTTGAGAAACACTGATGTAGAAGTCATGGACAGTGGAAAGAGATGAAAAGAGGGAAGAGTCAGCTAGAAGAGCAGAAAAGGAGAAAGTGTGAGAGGGAAGATGTAAGAGGAGGAGGATTGTGGGCTGGAGACCCTGGAGGCGGCTTTATACGGCACACAGTGCACGACCCTGGGTTCAAATCCTGACGCAAACACTGAGTAGCTATGTGACCTTGGGCCTTTTCCTTTCTTCTTTTATTTTCATTTTCTTTCTGAGTTTTAGTTTTCATCATCTGTAAAACAGGAATAGTACTATCCACATTGCAGAGCTTTTACAAGAATTAGAAATAATAGCTGTAAATCAGCAAGCACAAAGCACACAGCGCCTGGCACAAAAGTAGATGCTCAATAAAAAGAGACAGCTGCTACTACTATTAGCTACCCTATGCAAGCAGTCATTACAACAACATTAGCAAGCTTCTACTGTGAGGGCAGCGCACACACACTATTTCACCCAATCCTAACAACGATTTTGCAGAGCAGGTGTTGTGTGTGACTGCCTCCTTTGTACACATAAGGGAACTGAAGCTCAGAAATGTGAAGTTACTTGCCCAAGTCATTGATATGGATTGTGTCCCCAAGTTTTATATATTAGAAATTTGGCCCCCACTGTGACTGTTGGGAGGGTGGGAAATCCTATTATGGTAATTGAAAGGTGGGGCCTTGAAGAGGTGATTGGATTGTAGGACCGTGCAGTAGTGAATGGATTAAAAATGGTGGTCTGAGGTGTGGTTCTGAGGGCTTTAAAAGAACAGAGAGGAGAGTCTCTTTCTCTCGGCTCTGCCATTTTCTGCCATGTAAGACCCCTGGGTCACTATTGTCGCCATCAAGGCCTTCACCAAATGTGTCCCTGGACTTTGGACTTCCCAGCCTCCAAAACTGTAAGCAATAAGTTTTGTTTTCTTATAAATTACC
>NW_007735023.1:59247-60856 GCF_000696425.1 Galeopterus variegatus
CCTTGAAGAGGTGTTTGGATTGTAGGACCATGCAGTAGTGAATGGATTAAAAATGGTGGTCTGAGGTGTGGTTCTGAGGGCTTTAAAAGAACAGAGAGGAGAGTCTCTTTTTCTCGGCTCTGCCATTTTCTGCCATGTAAGACCCCTGGGTCACTATTGTCGCCATCAAGGCCTTCACCAAATGTGTCCCTGAACTTTGGACTTCCCAGCCTCCAAAACTGTAAGCAATAAGTTTTGTTTTCTTATAAATTACCCAGTTCCAAGTATTTTATTATAAGCAACAGAAACGGACTAATACAGTCATCTAGCAGACAAATAGTGGAGCTGGGCCTGGGACAAGTCTCCTTCAGGGTCTTTCCATGGGTAACGGGAGGGTAGGGCCTCCCAGGGGCCAGCTGTGGGAGCATTGATTTCTTTATCTGCTAAGATGTGTATTGTGCATGGTGGGGTTAAAGCTAGGAAAAGCCTGGAGGCCTCTGGAGATAGAGGAAAGGTGAGCTAGAGGAGCCCTGACAGATAGAGAAGGGGTAGCCCTGTTTGGCTCAGGAGGTGCACACTAGTCCTGGGCCACAGGAGAGGCTAGCTCAGGAAAGGCTGTGGGCACGCCAAAGGGTGCTGGCCAACTGGGATCTGGGAAGCCTTGAAGGAAGCCCTTTAAAGCTGGAAGAAGGAAGTAGAGGGAAGACAGAGAGGAAGTCTGCTTCCTCCCAAGCCACAGCAAGGAGAGCATGTGTTGTGGATTGAATTGTGTCCCCAAATATGTTGAAGTCCTAGCCCCTGGTACCTGTGACTGTGACCTTATTTGGAAATATAATTGAGTTAAGATGAGGTCACTTTATAGTAGGGTGGGTCCTTAAACTGATAGGACTGGTGTCCTTAGAAGAAGAGGAGAGACACACAAGGGAAGACCTAGGCCGTGTGAAGACAGATACACAGGAGAACTCCATGTGATTGGCAGAGGCAGAGACTGGAGTGATGCAGCTTCAAGCCACAGAACGCCAAGGACTACAACCACCAGCAGGAGCGAGGGAGGGGTTCTACCCAGAGTGTCGGAGGGAGCAAGGCTGACTTTGGACTTCAAGGTTCCAGAACTATGACAGAAGAAATTTCTGTTGTTTTAAGCCACCCAGCAACTAGTAATTAGCAATACCAATTAATTAGCAAACTAATACAGCATGAATCCATCCTTAGCCCAGGAGGTGGAGGCACAGGCCTCAGGGCAGGTCCACTGGAAGCAGCCAGCTGGAGCAGCAGGATGTCCTGGATAATGTCAGAATGTCTGTCTGAAATACCTAGATACCAGGATTTCCTCAAACTGAAGTAAAACACAACTGCATGCATTAAAGTGATTAGCTCGCGAGATACACAGCAATGGACGGGACAGGCAACGTAACACAAGAAGGCTGGATCCCGGGCCTGGAGCCCCAAGCACTCCTTAGGGAGCTATTAGTTATTCTCTATGGACACTGCCAGCAGAAACCGGCTGGGGATCCTTATGCTCTGGGGACAGTAGAGAGTCCCCCACAGTTAACTCAAAGGACCATGTGCCTTTAAACATGTCAAGCAGTGTCGGGGTGAGGCTCCCCTCATGTGCCACTTCAGCCGTTGT